>NW_027455933.1:0-22500 GCF_040206685.1 Ascaphus truei | reverse complement strand
ATAAATGTACTTAGACAGGCAATATAATCATAGACTCGTACTGTACCATTTGTAAAGGATGTAAATGTATCTTTTTTATTTATGTGTCTGCAGGTAATCCAACGACTCCTACCACATGTCTTTCATATTTTTGTTACTCAGAGAACCAGTATTTATTAGAGTAGCAGAATCATTTCGCTTACTTGGGGCTGTGATAGTTTTTGGCGATCTTGCTTTTTTTAAAAACAATTGGCGCATGTATTGGCATTAAAGACCCAATAATCGGATCACTCCGGATTATGCCCCCCATGTTTCTTAAACACATTTTTATACTGTAAGCCAAATGATTATACTGAGTAATGAATTTGGGGGTGGATTGATAAATCACCCTCATGTTTTTTAGCAGGGATCTGGCCTTGGAACTCACCAATAGATCAACACGATTTGATGCTTTGGCCTTATTGTAGGCTTGGTCAACTATTTCCATGTCATAGCCCTTCTCTTGAAACTTCTCCATCAAGACTTGACCATGGTCCTTAAAGTCTCGAGCAGTTGCGACGAATCCTATAGAACTGACTTTTAGGCACATTATTGAGCCATTTCTTATAGTGATTACTGGTGTATTGGAGGAAGCTATTGGTCGACACTGGTTTAAAATTGGTCTTACTTTGAATGGTCATATTGCTCCTGTCGACAAATAGATCAAGGTCCAAAAATATAACCGCATCCTGACTGATGATGTGTGTAAATTTTAAACCCATTATGTTATCATTAAATGATGTGAGTATGTGATCTAATACGTGACTCTCCCCATCCCAAATAATAAGGATGTCATCAATGAAACGACCATAGAATACCAGGCCCGCCCCCAGCCGTGCGTCCCCCCAAACATGAAGGTCCTCCCACAACCCCATGAAGAGGTTGGCAAAGCTGGGAGCGAACCTGGTACCCATGGCCGTTCCACACACCTGTAGAAAAAATGTGTCATTAAAAAGAAAATAATTTTGACATAAAATACATTTTATACAGGATAAAATAAAATCACGTTGTGCAGAGTGCAATAAAGTGTCTAATAATAAAAAGAGTTCAATGGCCTTAATACCTTTATCGTGATCTATAGAAGTGTATAGTGAACACACATCACATGTAGCCCAACAAAATGTTTCCCTCCAAGTAATACCGGAGGTGGAGTCAATGACGTGCAGGGTGTCCCTACTGTATGATTTAAGTTGTTGTACATAAGGTTGTAGATAAAAATCCACATACTGGGACACACTCGACGTCATCGACCCACCCCCGATATAATCCGCCTACTTTTGGTAAGTAATAAAAAAAAACAGGTGTTCTTGGGTGTTTAATAAATAAAAAAAATTGTTCTGCTTTAGTGATTACACCCTCACCCTGTGCTTTCTGAAGAAGAGAAAAATATTCTAACTGATATTCTCTAACTGGATCATCACCCAGGATGCGGTAGGACGAGCCATCCTGCAGGATACGACCTGCCTCAAGCAGGTAATCTTGACGATCCTGCAGGACAATTGCGCCCCCCTTGTCAGCTTGTCTGACAATAAGTTCAGATTTGTTTCTAATATTTTTTAATGCCAATTCTTCCTCCTTTGTAAGATTCTTATGAATATGTCTAGTAGTATTATGGCACAACTGCTCGAGATCTTTCAAGACTAGTGTACTGCACCGACACACTTTATTCGAGCAAATACCCAGTATGTACCTGGCAGATACCTGGAATGCACCGCTCCTCACCTCTGACAAGCCCCGTTGCGTTTGCCTTCCCAGCCTGGGTTCATGCCTAGCTGACGGGCGGCTGATCTGTTAAATAATAATGATTAGGATTTAATAGGCTGCAATGCTTCGCGTGTCTACCAGATGGCATAAATTCAGGAATTGTAATGCAGTATATATATATATACTGTGCAGTATTGCAGCCAGCGGGAATAAAATGCTTCAATCCCTGCCTGGAAAATACCTCAATGCACTCGGGCAGAAAACAGTCACAAACCTCAATACACCCGGGTATACCCGAATTCGTGGGACTAGCCGAGCTCGAATAAAGTGTGTCGCCAGTGTATAAAACGTATCGATGAAGTTACCTTTTGATTGGTACGGAAAATATGTAGATTTTTACACAAATGGAGAATGTTTAAATTCCAAAGCCAGATCCATGTCCGAAACCTGGCTCTCAACCAGACCATTCGATCCATCCATAAGATCTGAGTGGAGCGTAATATTTAGCAAAGGATCTTCCCCCATATAACTCAATGTAATATTGTCTGTCCCATTCAGTGGTTCCAATAAACTCTTAACTGGGGTGATTGCTTGAATACTAGTTACCAAATTACTAATACCATCTGGTTGTGCAAGAAAAGAGTTAGTGCATTAATACACTCCTGTTCCTGGGAATTAAATTCTGTCTCAATGGAAATATCTCCACTTCTCATAGAGTAGTGCCTCATCAAAGTTAGCTTGCGAATGTAGCGATTTAAATCTACAAACAGATCAAATTTGATCAGAAGGCTACTCTGTGCAAAAGATAATCCTTTGGTCAATAACGACACATGGTATGGTGTGAGTGTGTGTGTTGATAAATTGTAAATACTATAGTTAACCGGTATGGCTACCATCAGTCTTTTCTTTTTCTGTCCCTGTTTCTTCCTTCTTCCTCTGATTCCCCTGAATCTCTTTTCCTTCGATTCTGTGCTCCCTGACTCGGGTGCTTCTCCCAAAGTGGGTATTGTTTGCCCTTCTCCCTGGCCTCTTGATGGAAGTTCAACTCTAAAGATGAGGAGGTTGAGGGTTTGTTACTTTTAACAGGTGAGAAAATTGAGGAATCAGAGATCATATTTGTTTGTATCTTAGATCTTGCTCCTTCATCTACATTAGGTGTATTTGATGATTCCTGTTGATCATTCAATACCGAATATCGGTTTGAAACAACACAACCCAGTAGAAGGGTAGCACCAGAATCTACCACTTCTCTAGATGCCTTCTTAGTTCGGTCCTTATTTTTATCTCTATTTGCAGTCCAACCTTTACTCTTAGCATTGGACTTTGATCTATGGCGTTGTTTTTGATCATTACTCTTACCTCGTTGTCTACTAGAGTTTTCACGTCTATAGGTGCCAAATTTGCGAGGCTGGTAATTGTCAGTTCTCCTACGCCAATCTCGGATTTTATTATTGGCGTAGTCATCATTGTCTCTAGCATATTTGCTTTTCTTACGCTCAATAACCTCCTCTTCAAATTCTAGAACTCTAGTGTTAACTGTTATACCTAAATCAATAAATTCAGTTTTATCTTCGAAAGGCCTAAGAGTGCACTGCATATCTTCAATCTCCTTTTTTAAGGTTTTCAGTCTATCCTCCCTATACAGTATGTAATCAATATTTTAATTAAAGAAAATGAGCACGTTTCCAGTGCACTATTCCATTTAGATTAAACATTTTCATCTGTCTCAAAGGTAGGTGTTTTTAATATCCTGAGACCACGTGGCACTATTTTCTTATCCAAATAATTTTGGAGAGAAAGTAAGTCTAGCCAGTTACGCATCTCATCTTTGATAAGCCTTTCTACAGTGGCGGCTGCCTTTATCCTAATGCGGCCGGATCCGCGGCACTCTGATAATCGCGGGCAGATGCGTTTTTTTTTTTGGTCCGGAGTGAATTGCGTTATTTTAGCGCTCGTAATATTAGCATTTTATTATCGCTGTCTGCAATATTGCAATACCGTCTAAAAACTCAGGGGGGCGTTCGCGAGCTGTCTTGGAAGTCTAATACAGTACTTTAGCAGTTCAAAATACGTCAGTACACAGTCTGCGTGTGCGCGCGCAGTAATTGTAAATTTGCATATTTATACATGCATGTGCAGTGCTGTATGTCTCATTTGAAAATTGTTGAAACGCATAGGCGTGTGGCGTGTGCTGTAACAGTGTCACATTTCGGCATATACAGTACAGCGCTCTCCCCTCGCTCGCCCCCGCACACACACAGGATAATTTACTGCACTGCAGTATTTCAACTACTTATCTTATCTACAGTACAGTACACCTCTCCCGCACCATTCCTTTGAATGTCTGTCTTTCTGGTTTCAATCACATTCCTGCTTGATAGCTGATGATTACTGCGCATGCGTCTGAAAGTTCACCACTGCTTGCTTGAGTGAGTGACCAAAAAAAATAAATAGAGGATTTGAAACTCTTATCTACAGAGTCATTCAATTTCTGAAGCTTGCCATTGTGTTTTTAATCCGTCCCTAGCCGAGCATCACCTCTCTATGCGCCTGCGTGTAATCCTCTTTGGGATGGGAGCTAGTTGATTACTGTGCATGACTCAACCAACCCTTTGAGGCTTTGTTTACGGTAACACTTTGGAAAATCCCTTCTCGAATTTGATATGTAAATCTGATTTGCACAGCACTGTGAGAATTGAGAGTTAAAAAAACCATTAACTGATTCATGCTGTTTTGTCATTCTTTCTTTTTCTTTGGTGTACAGTAGGTGTGTGTGGGGGGGGGGGGTTGTTGTCAATGATTATGATTATCATGAATGTAAGTAAATATTTATTTTATTTTTTCAGGAACAAAAACAAACAAATATAAAACGCTTGCCATTGTGTTTTTAATCCGCCCATAGCCGTGCATCACCTCTCTATGAGTTAAAAAAAAACATTAACTGATTCATGTTGTTGATGCAGTAAGTTACCACTTTTTGGCATTCTTTCTTTTTCTTTGGTTTAGGTGTGGGGGGGGGGGTTGTTGTCAATGATTATGATTATCATGAATGTAAACAAATATTTATTTTATCAGGAACAAAAAAAAACAAATATAAAAATAATCATGAATAATACATAATGCAGTCTTTATTAAGTTCTTCTGTCAGATGGAAATTGAGGGTCGGTGGATAATCATGAATAATGCACATTGATAATAATATTAATTAATAATATATAATATATAATAATATATATATAGTAATATAATTTTTTCCGTCTTTATCTTCTTCCTCATTCTGTGTACAATACAGTAGTTCATTGAGAGAGGAGAGGTTTTGAATACATCATGACTGCAGTTTAGATACTGTACACTTAACTGTACAAACAGTTCACAGACTGTACACGATACCCCCCTCTCCCCCAGTCCATCCTTTTTTTCTGAAAAGACAAGAAAACAAAAAATTAGTGCAGTTATGTGCATACTGTATTATGGCATTGTGTGCTGTGTAGTACTGTCAAACTAGTCTATACTGGAACTACTGTATACTCTGACTACTGTTAAATACTTTGTAACCAGATGGCTGGTGCTGCTCTCTGGAAAGAAAAAAAATTGAGCAGTTAGGTGCATACTGTATTATGGCATTGTGTACTATATAGCTTCTCCATATTGGACTACAGTATGCAGTTAGTACTGTCAAACTAGTCTATACTGGAACTACTGTATACGCTGACTACTAGGAAAGAAAAAATCTGTGCCATACTTACCTGTATCATACTGTACTTACAATACTACAGTACAGTACTATACCATACTACCTTCCTGATGCTTGCCCATTACGCGCGATCACAATGGGCAACACAGTCGCAATATGGTCAATATATTTATTGCATCGTTCCACGGTGAGTACATCGTTCCAAAAACTCAGTATGCCTTGCGCCATCTCATTCTTTTTGGAGGGTTTCACGACTTTTCAGATATGGGGCCTCATGCAGTAAGCGACGATTATGTGAAATCGGCAAGCTTACCGATTAGTCATGTTATTGGCGATTTTTCCTCTCCGTATGCAGTAAGTGCCGAATACATTCAAAATCAAGGCGAAAACAAATCCGCCCACTCCCACGTGTACTGTTAATCATTCTCTGTGTTGTTGGGAGTGAGAGAGAGAGAGACGCACAGAGCTTGGTGATTTAAGATTTGCATATTGACTGAGAGACTTGTTGTGTATTGGGAAAGCTTTGTCTTTTGTTGTTTTGTTTACATCTTTGTCTTGTTTTATATGTGGAAGTGTTTCGTGTGATTGGCTGTACATTTATTGTCTGTTTTTTGTGAGTGCTGTAAGTATGCCCGCAAAGCGTGGGAAGAGTGATGCTGGTGGGAGTGGGAGTGCTACTCGTGCGAGTACGCGTCGGAGTGAACGTACTGTTCAGGCGAGTGATGTTGCTGGTGCTGCAAGTGGTGTTGCTGGGAGTGGGAGTGCTATTGCTGGGAGTGGGAGTGCTGTTGCTGGGAGTGGGAGTGCTGTTGCTGGGAGTGGGAGTGCTGTTGCTGGGAGTGTGAGTGCTGTTGCTGGGAGTGGGAGTGCTGTTGCTAGGAGTGGGAGTGCTGGTGCTAGGAGTGGGAGTGCTGGTGCTAGGAGTGGGAGTGCTGGTGCTTGGAGTGGGAGTGCTGGTGCTAGGAGTGGGAGTGCTGGTGCTGGGAGTGCTGCTGGTGGCGCAGTTGCTGATGGGGTGTCTGGTGGTGGCGTGCTTGCTGGTGGCCAGCTTTTGGAGTCTCTTCCATTGGAAGAAGGAGAGTCCAGTCAGCACCAGCCAAGCTCTGACCCTAAACCTGCTCGGAAGAAACGTGTGGAGAAGCCACGTAATCCTCGCTTCAATGACCAGGAAAATACAGCTCTTGTCACTGGGATTCTGGAGCACTATGACAGTATCTATGGACATTTACTAGGTAAGTGTACCTTTACATTTATTATTCAAATACATGTGATCCTAGTTCATCTGAGTTTTGTTCATATGCAAATATGGGTTCAGAATATCTTTCTATGTTAATTAGTGTGGAAACACAGCTTTTTATCATGCGTTACAAGGACAACTAAACACAGGCGGTCAATTTGCCATAACTGCATACAATATGAATGCAAGCTTGCTTACATGTATAGGTTTAGTAGTGAATGCTCATGTGCTTCACATATTACACCTAAAACAGCATGTTTGCTATCTCTTGGAACAGCTAGCAGTGTAGGAAACTGGTGCTTCTATTATTATTAATTGGCCTCATATATTTTATATGTTTTTCAAGGGCGGACAAGTGCATCAAGCAGAAAAGAAATGTGGGACACAATAGTCATTGGTGTCAATGCGTGTGGGAATCATGTCAGGGACAAGCGGAATTGTCACAAGAGATTTGACGATATTAGGTCAAAATTAAAAGGAAAATACAAGACCAACGCGTGCATGCTACTGGCACTGGAGGTGGGCCGACACCACAACGTCTGATATTAACTCCATTGGAGGAGCTGCTTCGGGCAAAATTACTTCCCGTCGTCGTGGAGGGATTGGCTGGTGACCGTGATATTGGAATTTATCCCTCACAATTTCCACCAGGTGAGAAATATTACTGTACTAGGCGTGTCGTTGTTTACAGTTATTTTGCATATTTACGCAGCTTTTTATAGTGTCTTCCCAATATAAACATACCTACATGTATATATGTATATGTCTGTTTCTCTCTGTCTCTCATATATATATATATATATATATATATATATATATATATATATATATAGTGTGTGTGTGTGTGTCAAATTAGACATATCTGTTGTAGTCCTACTAAAAGCAGTAACTAATATACCACGTTGCATTGCGTGCTCATTTGCATGTCAATTCCCACAATGCTTTGCTGCATTGGAAGCAATTTATGGTGGGCGAAGATGGGGAACAACAGGGTAGCACACATGTGTAACACATGATAATGAGAAATTATTACTAGCTAGAGGTACAGAACATAAATATGTAGAATATTATTGTGTATTTTATTTATTTTACTCCTACAAACACGACATTACTGCCTATTTTAAACATGCATCAAATATATTGCATGCAACGGCCTACAAACATCACTTGCACTAACACATCTATAGTTGTTTATGAAAAGGTCCATTTTTGCTTAATGTCATATACAGACAGCATAATGAGGCACACGTAGCATATGTTATGTCATTGTGTTCATAACTTAAACACTGCAGACGACTACTTTGCTCCTCTACCATTGTGTTAAAGCAGCTGCAATTAATATCTCATCACAGCATACACTTCAACAGAGGGGGTGGGGTTCAGCACACACACAAATTACAGGCTCATCTTAGGGTCAACTTAGTTCATACCATTTTCACCTGTTTGAAGTAATTGAAAGGTGTGGCTGATTAGGCTTTTTGGGGAAGGGAATACCGTTCTTACAACATGACTAGCACAACTGAAGTTAATCACACTCATTTGAAAGCGTAACTCTAGCTACTAAATGCCCCAACAACTCATTAGTTATCAAAGCGTACGTCACACATTAGTTCACTCATATCTATAGTTGAACTACTATCAACGACACATTATCACACACTGCATGTCTTGTCTTGTTGAGTGACAGCCACATTCAGGTGTGCCACATCTTCTATTAATGTACCACACATATCGTGTACCAAAAACAAAACTTTTTGCTATATGACCACCTTCATGATAACCATTGTGAATGTTCATCTCATGATACTTATGTACATTATGATACTGAGATCACTACACAACATATGATTTTTATGTACAATTTTTATCTATTTATCCTCACGCATTACAGCAGAAACATAGTATGTTGTATGTTAGGGAACTCAAACGTTCTAAGTACACAGGCATGTACATTGTTATTACAACTATTTATGTTCACTTTCACACACACATTTTCAGTTAAGGAAATGATGCTGTTAGGTACTCATAAATACTGAACATACAATAACTGTTTGTTCAATATTTACACATGTAAATGTAAAACTAATGTTATTGTTATATATAGTTGCCCCTGGAGGACATGTGTCACCTGAGAGGGAACAAGTGTCTTCACCTGGGTCATGCAGCTCAACACACCTAGAAGGTGAGTGTATGAGTTGGTGGCCATATAATATGTGCACTTCTATATGTTATGTTGTCATGTTCATTATTTGTTTTGCACATGTTCTTTAAATAGGATTACTTAGTGTCAGTGAAAATGAAGTGTAAGGCAACATGTATTGTGTTAGTGATGTTAACTATCATGTAGGAGTTGTGAGTTTACAGCAAGTTTTCATTCATTCATATTTCATACTGAGTCCAAACATTATTCGTAAGTCAAGGTAGTTTTTAATGTGAGGTTATAAAACGTATGGAAACATGTTAGTTGTTACTTATGACACAGTATAATTACATAGTAACACAGCAGAGATTAACATGCCATTTAATAATGTGTACATTTATTTGTAGAACATGATGATGAAGATGATGATGATGATGATGATGCCACCGCCATAGACACAGAAATACAATCAAGTGAGCATGAAGAGGTTCCAATTGAAACAGTTTTACCGCCAAATCGTCCATCAACTACCACATACGATGCAATTGTAGCTTCTGAGGGAAAAATTGTGGAAGCAGAAAATCGACGCCATTCTGATCTGATGACAGTGCTGGAAAGGATGATTGCACTGCAGGAAGAAATGATATCACAATTGGCACATCTCCACAGAGTCTTCATTGAAGTGCCTAAACAGTTGCAAAAAATCAACACCTCATTCGAAGCATTAGTTGTTCAGCAAACCCAAGCAAATTACTTGAGAATGACTACTGTACCACATTTAAACTTCAACACCTCACAGGCAGGATCTTTACATGCTGGTAATTTTTCACCACATGCATCTGAGCTTCATTCCCCAGGTCCGAATGTTACCGCTCAAGTAGCAGACATTGCTGTGCAGGTTCCTGACGACATCCTACCGCTGCCATCTGTACAAAATCAGGAGCTGACACCTAAAAAGGAGGCGACACAAACAAAACACCACAAGCAGTTACTACTGACCAGTTTTTGGACACAAACAAAAAAAGACACACATGAAACAGACCAACCATCACTTGTGCAGTGTCTACCAACTTGCTCACATGTGTCAGTGGGCACAAGCCCTGTCGGTGAGTCACTGCCCAAAAGCCCTGTCGGTGAGTCACTGCCCAAAAGCCCTGTAGGTGAGTCACTGCCCAAAAGCCCTGTAGGTGAACAGTCACTGCCCAAAAGCCCTGTAGGTGAACAGTCACTGCCCAAAAGCCCTGTAGGTGAACAGTAACTGCCCAAAAGCCCTGTAGGTGAACAGTCACTGCCCAAAAGCCCTGTAGGTGAACAGTCACTGCCCACAAGCCCTGTAGGTGAGTCACTGCCCACAAGCCCTGTAGGTGAGTCACTGCCCACAAGCCCTGTAGGTGAGTCACTGGCCACAAGCCCTGCCCGTGAAGTGCCAGAGGCCACTCAAAGTGGCTCTGTTGTGGCTAAAGTTGTTTCAAAACGAAAAAGGAAAATACAAGAGACAACAAGCAGGCCTGTTACACGCTCTCAAAAGGAACAAAAAAAATAAATGTTATAATTCACTAAATATGTCTTTGGCCTTGTTTTGTTGACTACAGATTATCTAATTAATATTGTATGTATGCTGAAGACTGTGTTGTTTCCAAACTTTCAAGTATGTTCTTGTACACGTGAACTTCTGGAAATTTTACCAGTCCTAATTAATTAATAGTGTTATTAATATTGATGTATGAATCGTGTATTCAGTAATGGTCCACCAGGAGCCAGTTGCTAAGTTTAGAGAAGCTGCCATTGACTTTGCAGCAAAACATTGCATTTGGGTGTGTTACTTGATGTAATCATTGCATGTGCATATTATTCACATGCAATTTAAAAAATACCTATTTAACTGCAAACATCTTTCTTGTACGTGTACAGTAGGATTTTGTGTTAAATATTACTTACCTTTGATGGCCATTGTAATGTTGTCCTTTAATCATTTATGTGTTCTTGTTTCAAGAACATCTCTGAATTTATACTAATATATATGTAGTATGTATGGATATATGCACACACACACACACACACACACACACACACACACACACACACACACACACACACACACACACACACACACACACACACACACACACACACACACACACACACACACACACACACACACACTGTGTGTGTGTGTGTGTGTGTATGTATATATAGTACTATCTAAACTGGTATATATGTATTTACCAAAAACATACACTTCATGCTTCCTTGTGAAAACACACTATTTTAAGAATACAGGCCTAATGTTTGAGAACTATACTAACTGTGAGCCTATAACAGTATTGGCCTAAAACAAATGTTTATTACTTAATTCACTCATGTTTAACACCATTTGAATAGGTTGCATACAAGGCCTACTTACTGCCATCAATATGTTGTGTGTACTCCTGCATTATATATATATATATATATATATATATATATATATATATATATATATATATATATATATTTATGAGAGAGATATATTTATAGATATATATACAGACGTACTTCAACTGATGCAGACAGGGAGTTAACCAGACTTTCAAATACACACAGAAATTTATGTGGAAAAAAAAACATTTCCTTTTGCAGGTGTCTGTGTATTTCATGATATGGCTGTGTAAGCACTATTTTCACACAGTGCTCTATTTTCTTTTTCAAGAAACCACAATGTTACTTAATTAAAAGTCTCGGAATGTTATGAGAAACGAGATAAAAAAGATACATGTTTGTCAGACAAACGGCTATCAGAAACCACAAACGTTCAACCAATTAATTCAACATATCCAATTGGAGCTTCAAAAAAAGGAGTAACAGTTGATACTTTTTATGACCTTGAAAACGAAACACAGCAAATTGTTATGCATTGACCACTTTCATTCTTATGAGCAAAGAACAGAGACCTGCACACATTTTTTCTGTTAATCTGCAATGGCTGATGAATTCGTAACGACTATGAATCCGCAAAGAGGGTATAAATTCATGATAGCAGAAGCGATTTTGTCCACTTGCGGACACAAAGCTAACACACGTCAAATCTATGATTTGATTAGAGCCAAATATCCTTATTACCAAGAACGTGGGCATGCGCGCAATTTTAATTCCTCAGTAAGATTCACTTTATCAACTAATGACTGTTTTGAACGTGTGCAGGATAAGCTAGAAGACAGGTATGGTTTCTGGAAGATTGCCAAGGATAAACATTTCACCGTGAAAGAGGGCACACATATTGTGCTTAATGGCATATTTATTCCTAATGCCAATAGCAATGGATCCGCTACTACTGTTCCGTGTGAATCGATACCTGCTGCAATATCTGCACCCTCCATTCCTGAAACCCACATTGTACAAGAACATAACTACTATGATTATGTACCAAGCCTTTCAGCTGAAAATGCATTGGAATGGGTACCCGAAGAAATGAACCTACCTCCGGACCAATTGTTTGAAGAAAGCAGTGGCGATTCCTATGAGCGCTTCATGGAGGAGATGTGTGTCATACTGGATTCAGCGTTTGGGTCAAGCGTGGATGAAAATGCCTTGCATTTCTGGAGCGAACAGTTGCAGGCAGATGAAGAGTTAATTCTAGAAGAATGGTAAATATAACAATCGTTATGCGTTGACTCTGCGTTTACATTTTTTTTTTTTGTAACCACCATTTTCACTTTCAATGCGTGGATACAGCGTAACATTGCACACTGCATAACATGTAGCGATAACAAACAAATTGTTTCCTAATACAATATAGTAGAACCTGAAAGAGTAGTACACATTGCTGACGGAATAAATATACGTACTTTCCTATCCCTTTAAACATATTAGCAACATTTTACCATAACTCTAACACATACCTGTTTGGTTATCATGCAACATCTACAAAATAAAAAACCGGGTCCACCACGTATGATGTGGGACCCTTGTCATGGGCCAAGGCGTCCTTAAAAAGGATTACGGATGTAAGTCCCGCCCCCAAGCGACGTGCGCGCCTCAAAGCCTATTGACTGTCTTGTTTTGTTAAAGTAACGGTAACTGCAGTGTGTTATACAGTGGGGGCGTACACTGGGCGTTAGCCGAATGTTAATTGAGTGGGAGGAGTGTTAGCGTGCGTTTCAACATGTATTGAACGCACAACGTACGCATTGTTTTGCGCATGCGCTAACAGTTAGTCGACCCAAGCGTGAAGTGCGTGCGCACACTAAGATGTGCGCGCACATTTTAGTATTCAGCCAACGTTCACTTCATATACATAGTTATGCCTGCTACAAATTTAAAGAAACATTACATACTGATGTACACTTGTACTTCTAACATATAAGTGAGTGACGTGTGTATGTACACAATCATATAGAGCTGTGTAACGCGTTGTCACGGATACATATATAGTAAGGTGCCATCTTTGACCATCATGTGTTTGCTGTATTTCAGAGATGTCGGGGAAGATACAATCGGATCAATGTATGATTTCAGAAGAGTCTACCTTTATATGAGATGATTGTGAGGAGGAGCCACCGACTACTATACTACATATGGAACTAATTTTATATTGCTTGCAGCGCTTATTAACAAACAATTAAAAATGTGATACCCTTATGCCTAAATTGCATAAGCACTTAATTAACATAATGATGTTGCAAAAGAGTGCCTCATGAATTTTTATTGAGTGTTCTTTAATTACTACTAGCATTTTATGGCATGGTGTGTTTTATATATAACAACCATTCCCACTCTGCTAACACATTTGTGTATTCTATTGTGTAATGGAACGTATGACTGTCGAAACTATGTAACAATAATAATAATTATAATATGAGCATGTTCATGTATAGCGCTGCTAGTTGTACGCAGCGCTTTACAGACACATTTTTCAGGCTGAGGTCCCTGGCCCGTGGAACTTACAATTTATTTTTTGCCGCCTGAGGCACAGGGAGATAAAGTGACTTGCCCAAGGTCACAAGGAGCCGACACCGGGAATTGAACCAGACTCCCCTGCTTCAAACTCTCAGTGCCAGTGTGTGTCTTTACTCACTGAGCCACTCCTTCTCCCAATGTAAAGGACACTTACAACCAACTAGCCATTTCTTGTTAAAAATCTCGTGTTACATGGGTATCTTGATAAAATGGTTTGGGACTGTAGCAAATAATGTTATTGCCCAGATGTTGTGGTCCCCTACAATGCATGATGTTCTGAATATGACATCAACATCATGTAATGAAGTACGTTTCTGTGTATATTTCATTAACCTAACTAACTATAGTTTACTGTGTTTATTAAACGTTCTAAAAATAAATAGTATAGTCAATATGATGATATAAGCTACCATAATAAAGCTGCTGTTATCATTTGTCGGTGTTATACATGGATCCTACACAAATTGATACAGACACAAACAGTTGTCTTAAAAAGTGTGTCTATGCTAATGTGCACGTGATTGACGTTACAATTGTGAGAATACTTGATAATTATCATCATGATAATGATGAAGTGACGTGATTGACATTCCAAAAATATTACCAACATTGTCATATTGGGAAATTATAAATGCTAAATGACAGTAACATTTGCGACAAAATTGTGATTTCTGTTAACAGTTTTACACTTGGTACATGTAGGACACATCCACACACGTGTGACTTATACATACACATGTCACAAATTTAAATTAATGTTGACTATTAATTCCTAGCATTAATAAACACCTACATTGCTAACTATAAGATGTAGTACGCATTGTTGTGATTACAGGCATTCATGCATGGAGTGTTATGATCAGTCAATTTCATCCGTGATGAATGATCTCCCGTAAGTAAACAAATAAGTACAGTTATCCCCTTTACTCCAAACACCTCTATATTACATTAATGGAATTTATAAGGAAACATACATAAAATGTGATGAAATGGGAGTAATCATTTTCTAATACAATGCACATGAAACCTCAAGAGTAGCTAAATGCATATACATGATACAGAAAGTACATGTATGTTACATTTGTGTTTAAACCAATATGTTGGGTTTTTACTTCAAATAATTATAGGAAGCTTGAGGTAGGCACATCTTATGAGAGATGTCAGCAAATATACATACCATGATCAGTCATACTGGAGATATACCTATAATGCAAAGGAACAATATATAAATTGCAAACATTGACATGCCATCTTCAGTACCGTAAACAACACAGCAAAGTGTGTATTTGGTGTTAAATGTGCAACACCATGTATATTTAATCACATTCAAAATGTAAATCAGCCTGGTGTACTGTACACATCATATGGATGTACATGTTACACTGCACCAATAACATTGTATGTAAGCATACTAGAAGCATGAATGAGTATGGGCATAATATGTGTATTGTGTTAGCATAAGGAACAACACAATGCTAAAATATTAGTGCTTTGTTACCCCAGTTGTATTCACATACACACAACTAAAGTACAATTGAAGAGGGATTATATAACCTGTGCAACAATAACATACCGGTGCCACATCCCTTTGTGCACACAGCAGAGAAAAGAAAGGTGTGCAACCCATATTCATCTGTGTCCTACCAGACGGGTATATAAAAAAAACATTATTGTTAAGATAACATAATTTAACTATAAAAGTAGAACTTGGAACATATATGTTTTTACTTACAAGAAAAAAATGAATTTATGAGATTCTGGCGTGTCTGGCCACCACTGGCTGTTTGTTCATTTTCAGCAGCTACATGGGTGGGATGCTCTTCTACCAAAGGCTCAGCTAGGTCTGATTGTACATTGTGCCTGAGTGCAACATTGTGCAAAATGCAACAGGCAAGGATAATATCAGACACTTTTTGAGGCTTGTATAGAAGAGCCCCACCAGTTCTGTCCAGACACCTAAATCTGGTCTTGAGTAGGCCAAATGTCCTCTCTATAACAGATCTTGTAGATATATGGGCTGCATTGTACCTCTCCTCTGCTTCAGTTTGAGGGTTTAGCACCGGAGTCAAGAGCCACGGCCTAATTCCGTATCCTGAGTCACCTATAATGAATGGAGCACACATAAGCTGACATTAGTGATCAAATTGTACAATGCCAACATTCCTAAATACAAATGTGTTTTGTGTTAGAACATGTAAATCTGTACTCACCCAGCAGCCAACCATGTTCAAAATGTCCCTCTTCGAACGCATGGAAGACTGAAGAGTTCCTCAGGATAGAGGAATCGTGACTGGAACCAGGGAATTTGGGTACCACATGCATTATCCTCATCGTCGCATCACATACCACCTGTACATTGAGTGAATGGTAGTGCTTACGATTGCGGTACACATGCTCACTCTGACTAGGTGCAATCAAAGCAACATGTGTGCAATCGATTGCACCCAGCACACATGGTATCCCTGCTATATTATAAAAGCCAGTCCTGACTTCCAGCCACTCTGTCGCCTCTGTAGGAAAATGAATATAATTCCTAGCACGTCTATTGAGTGCATAGAGAAACTGGGTAAAGGCCCGCGAGAATGTAGATTGCGAGACCCCGCCCACTATGCCCACAGTTGTCTGGTATGACGCGGAAGCAGGATAATGTAATGAGCACAGCATTTTAACAAGCCCAGGGACTGCACGACCTCTGGCTGTGAAAAAATCTAAATCTCCCCTTATCTCCTGATAAAGAGATAAGATTGCTGCTGAACTCAAACGATAGCGACTTACAATCTCCTCCTCACTCATCCCATCTAACAGGGTTCTCTCCCTGTACACACGCGGACGAGGCACAACTTGTCTCCTCTGTCTTCTCCTCTGATCTCCTGTCCCTCTACCTGTCCCTCGGCCTGTCCCTCTCCCTGTCCCTGTCGTATCCGCGTGACTGTCCCTGTCACTGTCCCTCGGTCTGTCCCTCCCTTGCCCTATATCATTCTCTTGATCATCAAGCATGTCATAGAAAAGAATGTTCCTCCGTCTCCTAAACAATCGCAACATTTTGAAATGAGTAGCTGTGAATGAGCAGGTAATGGGCGTCCTTTAAATAGGTATGTGATGATGTCAGGTGACATAGTAAAATGCAAGGTGTTACATTAACATAATAAAGTACTTCTGTGGCAAGCTGTGTGCAGTTGTTCTTAGAAGTATTTGTTGTGTGTATTCTGCAGGGAATGATGATATTTGCCAATGATGTGACGTGAAGCTTTGTACAAAGATTGCTTGAAAATAAATAGTTTAATGTGCAATGCATGTAACACTTGTGAACGCAACAGTCGGTCATGTAATTAGACAAAAAGGCTGAGATTGACGTGGGAAAAGTTTGGTGTAACATGTGTAATTAGCCATGTTATTGTCACATGTTGACAACAATGAATAGTCGTGTGCATATGCATGCATTTCTGTAATGAGGATAGTTGCTATAGAATGAGTTTACAAGGTGTCCCAATGATGAATTACTGTACATGTGTGTATAAGTTAGGTTGAAGTGCTTGTAATGCTACGGTTACAATGTAAACATGCAATGTGATTGAGCGTCCAATAAGTGACATCATGAAAATAGGGAGGACCCAAAACTAGATGTAAACATGAGAAGACAGATGTACATGAACGTTTAAAGATGCGTGACACATTACAAGCATTATGTAATGTAAAGGAACATGAATATACGGTGTATGTGTGACATGTGTGACATGTGTAACATCATGTAAATAATTGTCGCTCAGTTCAATAAAATGTGTGATATGATGTGAGGTTCTCCTTTAAGAGTTGAGTATAGTATTTTCCCTTGACAGATCATCACATGATGAGTAATGTGACCCGCAAATGCTGAAAACATGTAAAAGTACAATGTTATGCAAATAATACACGTCAGCTGTGACACAATGCAGGGAATGCCAACACACTGTAATGCAAATGACGTTTGTATTGTGAGCAATGAAACGTAAACAGTACTGTACTGTTATACGTCCCCGCTCCATTGACTCCATTGATGTACAGAAGATTTTTTTTTTCTAAGTGCCGTTCCGGCAGCCTTAGCGATCGTTCTCCCCTCCAAACTGCCAACTTTAGTTGGCGGGAGAAATTGGCCATAACATCTCAATTTCGTAGTGCCGATCAGCCCCGATAAGCTGATTTTTTTTATTGAATCCAGCCGATTTAAAAAAGTGGCGATCAGTGGCGAAAACAGGCTTATCGGCAGCCGACTGGCCATAACAAAATTATCGGCTCCGAAACCTGCCGAAATCAAGCAATTATCGGCGCTTACTGAATCTCAAACCCAATTTTGGCTATAAAATGCCGTAAAATACCTTATCAACGCTTACTGCATGAGGCCCATGGTCCTTCAGCTGATGCCAGACCATTTCGATAGGATTGAAGTCTGGCGATCTGTCATTGGAGGGGGAAAAAAAAGGACAATTAGTTTAAGAGATACAGTACACAGTAAAAACAGTGGGAAAAAATGAGACACGGTTACCGCACTTACTCCGCTGGTGTCTTCACCCAGTTGATACCGTGCTCAAGGATATGCGCTGTTGACGCGGTGTGCTTCGGATCGTTGTCCTGGTAGAAACGGTGACCATCCGGGAACTCATGTGTGATGTATTCCACAATCTCAGGCACAATTTTGTCTTGGAAGAAAGCTTTATTCATGATTCCTATAACAAGAAAAGAAAAGTGCTCAAAAAACTGCACACTAGTACAGTACAGTGCGTAAGGTAAAAGCGTGTGACATACATTTTACTGTACCTTCAAAGATGACGATGCATCCTGGTCCACGCCTAGAGATGGCACCCCACACCTGCATCTTCACTGGGTGTTTCGGACGCGGCTTCATAGATATGCGACCTTTTTTGTGGAATGCAAAGGTGGCAAATCTCTCCAGCGAAACAGTAGACTCGTCAGTGAAGATGCAATCCTGGATAGTTTCTCCACTGTCGATCCATGCCTGGGCCTGGACCACTCTCTTGATCTTGTTAACATCCCTTATCATAGGGTACGCTCTGTAATGACAAGGAATAATTTTAGAGGTACAGTACAGTTTCTTAAACAACACTTTAACCACAAGTACTGTGCAGTACTAACCTCACACGTCCATATTTCCATCCAATTCTGCGTCTCATCTTCTTTATGCTGGTCTCGGATACAGTGAGATTGTGATTTTGCTGCAGTGTATTTGACCCTTAATGCACTCTTCTCATCATTCTTTTCACTTATTTTGTCGACCAGAAGAGTTGTCTCCCTACAATATACAGAAAAACAACAATCCGGCACAATACAGCACATCATTTGCAGTAAAAATAGTATACAATGAGATACTGTAGATCTACACAATATAGTGTTCTATTAATATGCAGCAATATAAACAATATATATATATACTGTTGTTATATAAATATACCAAAATAACTATAAAATTAGATAGATCTACACAATATATTGTTCTATTAATATGCAGCAATAAACAATATATATATACTGTTGTTATATAAATATACTGAAATAACTATAAAATTAGATAGATCTACACAATTTATTGTTCTATTAATATTCAGCAATATACTGTATTATATAGTTATATTAGTTACCGTTGGTGTCCTCGTGCGTTGTTTGGTTTTTCCGTGTGCATGATAGCACACAGTGGTTGATGGCACAACTAGGCCAGAAGCAGCTAACCAGCGTTGGATATCTGCAATTCGTTGTCCGCTCGTGTACATCTCCTAAATTCTCATGCTGAGATCCTTTGAAATCTTTTTAACAGGCATTGTTGCGAGTAGAAAGAAATACAAACACAAGAATGTATATTCGATGTTTAGTCGATGTATATTCAATGTGCAGTGAATCCACAAAATGGATGGTGTATTTATACGTTAATGACTCACATTTGAGTACGCCCTCTTTCAACACCTGTACCTCGTCGCCATGCATAAAAGGTTACACACTTTGCATAGCCCACCACTCGATGATCTTTATCTGAACTTGCCCTTGTCCAGATACTGCATTGTGCCATCTGCTTCCATGGATCAACCCCGATTCTACGGACACAAGAAGCCACTCGCCTCTGCCGTGCCTGTCATGCAGAAAAAGCGAAAGGCAGGAGCCGTTCCCAAGCCAAGGCCAAAGCGACAGGCTAAGGCTAATAAAGAAAACCTTCTGCTGACCCAAAGGCTAAGGGTTTCAATACACGTAAGCCTTATTATGTCAAGAAGAAATACGGTGATGTACATTCAACGCAAAACAAATGGCCGCCAACCGATCGAACCCGCAGACCACTTCCTCCAATACACTTTGACGACTCTGCTGCCGCTCGCCCAGAAATCTACAGCCCATCTTCTGCACTACTTGTCCACGACGTTGCCGCCGCTCTCCCGGAAACCCACAGTCTATCTTAGCCACTGCGCTTCGACGAAGCTGCCACTGGTGCCCCTGAAATCCACGGGTCACTTTCTCCATTACGCTTAGACGACGCTGCCGCTTCTCCTCTCCCGGAAATCCACAGGTCACCTCCTCCACCATTCTTCGACGACGCTGCCGCTTCTCTACATGGAACCCCCATCTCATCCTCCGTAGCACACATCCACCCAGATGTCCACAGCACGCCATTCACAAGAACCAGCTCGTTAGACTGCATGCTGAATGGGTTAAGCGTGGATATCCCCGGGAAGTCTATTGTGCTGGCAAAGATAGATCTGCTGCTGGAGACCATGCTAACTATGGATCAACGGATGCAGAAGATAGAGACTGACATAGCAGGGATACATCATTTGCTCGGTGTTCATGCCCCTGTATCCCCGACGCCGGAGCAGGAGGGTGGCATGGATGTGATGAATGGGACCTTCGACCACCTTCCATCAGCAAGCACACCCCCTCCACCAGAAGATTTTGTGTACATGTATGCCGTTGAGGAGGAGGATAACATGACAACCCCGTCAAGACCATGCCAGGAGACAACACGGTGACCAAGGCAGGAGGAAAGCTTCCTCCCAGACAACCTACCCTCGCCCGCCGCCACAAGCACACCCGCTCACAGAAGCACACCCGCTCCCAGAACCCAACCTACATACGCTTGCATCGATACAGTGCCCGACATCATCCTGCGCGAGCTGCCCAGTCCACTCAGGGAGAAGTATAGGGTGATGAGTGCTGGTTTACCCCACAAGTATGCCATGTTAATTTTTAAGCACCACGTGTCCTACTTGGTGTACTGCGAGTGGGCCTACAAAGTGAACTATGAAGGAAATCGCGAAAAAAAGGCGCTTCCTGAAAATTTAAGAAAGACTATTGTGGAGGAATTGCGGCGCTATTTTTCAATTACAGATCCTTTAATGAAAAGCGTTCGAGACTCCAGTAGAGGGAGAGGGGGGTTGGCCCGATATTAAAGGGGTTGCTCCCCATATGGCCACCCCTTGACCTCACCAGGGAGGCAAGGGGTTAACTGGACTGTGGTCCAGGAATGTGGCTTACACCTTGTCATGTCAGGAAACTGTATGTTCCCCTGTTCCCATGTTTCACAATAATGTCAGTGTCTGCATCACAATGGGTATTTAGTGACAATCTGTGATTTATTTTACAGCGGAGAATTTTGTGTTAAAGTATGAAACGTTTTAAGTGGTATTTGTGTATCTTCGGTTCTGAAGGTCGCAGCAGGCTGATGTAAGGATGCAGGAGTCACGCCACCCACGGCGTGCTCCTTACTCACCCGCGGCTCTGCCTAGGCCTCCCGCGGCTCGCATGGACTCCTTCCCCATGGCGCCGAGCTCCGGTCCTCCTATGCGCGCGCGCGCACGCAAGTCTCCTCTTCTGCCCTCGGTTCAGGGCGTGGGTCCGCGCACACAGCTACAGACGCTGCCACATGGAGGCGCGGCCGCACAGGGGCGCACCAACCTTTTAAAGACGCAGTACCCTTTTTCAATGCCACAATACAATTCACCAATGCTTCTAGGATTTATAGCTCCTCCTCCAGGAACTCATCTAGACCTATCCCTGTCTCAGCTTGGCCCATTCACACACCCCCACCTTGCTACTCGGCTATTGGTTTCTCATACCTACATATACCCTCCAGATTCATTAACTCGTCGGCTGAGCATAGAACCAGTTGTTCTCATCACTCTCTGCCTCCCTAGTTCTGTTTCACAGATTCCTCGTGTACCGGACCGGCTTCTGCTACGTCTTCCTGCACCTCTGGCATTCCGAACTCGGCATACGGCATCACGACTCTCCCTCTCTGGCATTCCGATTCTGGCTTACGGTAAATGATAACGTCTCTTTCTCTAACCCCGGACTTGGCTACCGCACCCTCTACTATCCGTACCTCTCCTACCCCGATCCCGGAATCCCAGACCACTCTTCAATCAAGACGTGCCCTCATGGCTGTGGGTGGCGTAATAATCTTTCCCACCTCAGCACCGCGGTCCCGTCTCGTTTGTGGTGAGCACATCCTGACATTATGCTCAGCCCAACAAACATGGACCCCGCTGAGGTGGAGCGCACTATTAATGCACATACTGCCCTTTTTACCAGACTAGAGACTTATCTGGAACAATCGGATAGATGGACGGATACGTTGCAGCAAAGTGTTCACTCCCTTACGGTTCAAATTCGAGCTCTCACTCGGCAACTTTCAACCGGAGCTTCCCCTACACCTGCAACTACCTTTCCAACCCCTCTGTTTGCCCTGGAACCTCGTATTCCACCTCCCAAACACTATGGTTGGGATCCCCAAGGATGTAG
>NW_027455932.1:0-28124 GCF_040206685.1 Ascaphus truei | reverse complement strand
GAGAGAGAGAGAGAGAGAGTTAGAGATAAAGAGAGAGGGGAAGAGATAAAGAGAGAGGGGAAGAGAGAAAGAGAGAGGGGAAGAGAGAAAAATAGAGAGGAAGAGAGAAAGAGAGAAGGGAAGAGAGAAAGAGAGAGGGGAAGAGAGAAAAATAGAGAGGAAGAGAGAAAGAGAGAAGGGAAGAGAGAAAGAGAGAGGGGAAGAGAGAAAGAGAGAGGGGAAGAGAGAAAGAGAGAGGGAAGAGAGAAAAAGAGAGGGGAAGAGAGAAAAGAGAGGGGAAGAGAGAAAAAGAGAGGGAAGAGAGAAAAAGAGAAAGCGGGGAAGAGAGAGAAAGAGAGGGAGGGGAAGAGAGAAAAAGAGAGAGGGGAAGAGAAGGAGAGAGGGAGAGAGAACTAGAGAGCGTTAGAGAAAAAAACTGGGGAGAGCAAATTGCAAAAGGAGGAGAGGAGAGGGGCACACTTACCCACTCCCTAATCTCACTGCCCCCCGCCCCACACACCTACCCACTCCCTAATCTCACTGCCCCCTCCACACCTACCCACTCCCTAATCTCACTGCCACCCCCCACACACCTACCCACTCCCTAAACTCACTGCCCCCCCCCCCACACCTACCCACTCCCTAATCTCACTGCCCCCCCACACACCTACCCACTCCCTAATATCACTGCCCCCCCCACACCTACCCACTCCCTAATCTCACTGCCACCCCCCCACACACCTACCCACTCCCTAATCTCACTGCCCCCCCCCCCCACACACCTACCCACTCCCTAATCTCACTGCCCCCCCCACACACCTACCCACTCCCTAATCTCAATGCCCCCTCCCCACACACCTACCCACTCCCTAATCTCACTGCCCCCCACCCACACACCTACCCATTCCCTAATCTCACTGCCCCCACACACACCTACCCACTCCCTAATCACATTGCCCGCACCACACACCTACCCACTCCCTAATCACACTGCCCCCCACCCACACACCTACCCACTCCCTAATCTCACTGCCCCCCCACACACCTACCCACTCCCTAATCACACTGCCACCCCCCCACACACCTACCCACTCCCTAATCTCACTGCCCCCCACAAACACACCTACCCACTCCCTAATCTCACTGCCCCCCCCACACACCTACCCACTCCCTAATCACACTGCCCCCCCCACACACCTACCCACTCCCTAATCTCACTGCCCCCCCAAATACATACCCACTCCCTAATCTCCCTGCCCGCCACCCACACACCTACCCACTCCCTAATCACACTGCCCCCCCCCCCCACACACCTACCCACTCCCTAATCACACTGCCCCCCCCACACACCTACCCACTCCCTAATCACATTGCCCCCCACCCACACACCTACCCACTCCCTAATCACACTGCCCCCACCCCACACACCTACCCACTCCCTAATCTCACTGCCCCCCCCCACACACATACCCACTCCCTAATCTCACTGCCCCCCACCCACACACCTACCCACTCCCTAATCTCACTGCCCCCCCCCCCACACACCTACCCACTCCCTAAACACACTGCCCCCCCCCACACACCTACCCACTCCCTAATCACACTGCCCCCCTCCACACACCTACCCACTCCCTAATCACACTGCCCCCCACCCACACACCTACCCACTCCCTAATCTCACTGCCCCCAACCCACACACCTACCCACTCCCTAATCTCACTGCCCCCCCACACACCTACCCACTCCCTAATCACACTGCCCCCCCACACACCTACCCACTCCCTAATCACACTGCCCACCCCCCACACACCTACCCACTCCCTAATCACACTGCCCCCCCCCCCCACACACCTACCCACTCCCTAATCACACTGCCCCCCACACACCTACCCACTCCCAAATCACACTGCCCCCCCACACACCTACCCACTCCCTAATCACACTGACCCGCCCCCCCACACACCTACCCACTCCCTAATCATACTGCCCCCCCACACCTAACCACTCCCTAATCACAGTGCCCCCACTCCCTAATCACAGTGCCCCCACACACACCTACCCACTCCCTAATCACACTGCCCCCCCACAACACCTACCCACTCCCTAATCACACTGACCCCCCCACACACACCTACCCACTCCCTAATCACACTGACCCCCCCACACACCTACCCACTCCCTAATCACACTGCCCCCACACACACCTACCCACTCCCTAATCACACTCTCCACCCCATACACCTACCCACTCTCTAATCACACTGCCCCCCCCCACACACATACCCACTCCCTAATCAGACTGACCCCCCCCACACACATACCCACTCCCTAATCACACTGACCCCCCCCACACACACACCTACCCACTCCCTAATCACACTGACCCCCCACACACCTACCCACTCCCTAATCACACTGACCCCACGCACCTACCCACTCCCTAATCACACTGATCCCCCACACACCTACCCACTCCCTAATCACACTGACCCCCCCACACACATAGCCACTCCCTAATCACACTGTCCCCACACACACCTACCCACTCCCTAGTCACACTGACCCCCCCACACACATACCCACCCCACTCCCTAATCACACTGACCCCCCCACACGCATACCCTCTCCCTAATCACACTGACCCCCCACACACATACCCACTCCCTAATCACACTGACCCCCCACACACATACCCACTCCCTAATCACACTGACCCCCCACACACCTACCAACTCCCTAATCACACTGACCCCCACACACCTACCAACTCCCTAATCACACTGACCCCCCCATATACATACACACTCCTTAATCACACTGACCCCCCCACACACATTCCCACTCCCTAATCACACTGACCTCCCCCACACACACACCCACTCCATAATCACACTGACCCCCCCACACACACACCCACTCCCTAATCACACTGCTCCCCCCCACACATCTACCCACTCCTAATCACACTGACCCCCCCCACACACACACACACTTCCTAATCACACTGACCCCCCCCCACACACACACCCACTCCCTAATCACACTGACCCCCCCACACACCTACCCACTCCTAATCATACTGACCCCCCCCACACACACCTACCCACTCCTAATCAATCACACTGACCCCCCCACACACCTACCCACTCCCTAATCACACTGACCCCCCCCCCCACACACACACATACCCACTCCCTAATAACACTGACCCCCTACACACCTACCCACTCCCTAATCACACTGACCCAGCCACACCTACCCACTCCCTAATCACACTGACCCCCCCACACACATACCCACTCCCTAATCACACTGACCCCCACACACCTACCCACTCCCAAATCACACTGACCCCCCCACACACCTACCCACTCCCTAATCACACTGAACCCCCCACACACATACCCACTCCCTAATCACACTGCCCCCCCACACACATACCCACTCCCTAATCACACTGACCCCCCTCCCACACACCTACCCACTCCCTAATCACACTGACCCCACCACACACCTACCCACTTCCTAATCACACTGCCCCCCCCACACACATACCCACTACCTAATCACACTGACCCCCACGCACATACCCACTCCCTAATCACACTGACCTCCCCACACACCTACCCACTCCCTAATCACACTGACCCCCACACACACCTACCCACTCCCTAATCACACTGCCCCCCCACACACACCTACCACTCCCTAATCACACTGACCCCCCCACACACATACCCACTCCCTAATCACACTGACCCCCCCCCACACACATACCCACTCCCTAATCACACTGACACCCCACACACCTACCCACTCCCTAATCACACTGACCCCCCCACACACCTACCCACTCCCTAATCACACTGATCCCCCCACACACATACCCACTCCCTAATCACACTGACCCCCCCACACACATACCCACTCCCTAATCACACTGACCCCCACACACCTACCCACTCCCTAATCACACTGACCCCCCCACACACATACCCACTACCTAATCACACTGACCCCCCACGCACATACCCACTCCCTAATCAAACTGACCTCCCCACACACCTACCCACTCCCTAATCACACTGACCCCACCACACACCTACCCACTCCCTAAGCACACTGCCCCCCACACACACCTACCCACTCCCTAATCACACTGACCCCCCCCACACACATACCCACTCCCTAATCACACTGACCCCCCCCACACACATACCCACTCCCTAATCACACTGACACCCCCACACACACCTACCCACTCCCTAATCACACTGACCCCCCCCACACACCTACCCACTCCTAATCACACTGATCCCCCCACACACATACCCACTCCCTAATCACACTGCCCCCCACACATACCCACTCCCTAATCACACTGACCCCCCAACACACCTACCCACACCCTAACCACACTGACCCTCCCCCCACACACATACCCACTCCCTAATCACACTGACCCCCCCCACACACATACCCACTCCCAAATCACACTGACCCCCACACACACATACCCACTCCCTAATCACACTGCCCCCACACACCTACCCACTCCCTAATCACACTGACCCCCACACACACATACCCACTCCATAATCACACTGACCCCCCTCACACACCTACACACTCCCTAATCACACTGACCCCCCCACACACATACCCACTCCCTAATCACCCTGACCCCCCCCCCCCACACACATACCCACTCCCTAATCACACTGACCCCCCCCCCCCCACACACACACACACATACCCCCTCCCTAATCACACTGACCCCCCCACACATACCCAAACCCTAATCACACTGACCCCCACACACCTACCCACTCCTTAATTATACTGACCCCCCCACACACCTACCCACTCCCTAATCACACTGACCCCCCCACACACATACCCACTCCCTAATCACACTGACCCCCCACACACATACCCACTCCCTAATCACACTGACCCCCCACACACATACCCACTCCAAAATCACACTGACCCCCCCACACACATACCCACTCCCTAATCACACTGACCCGCTCCCACACACATACCCACTCCCTAATCCCACTGACCCCCCACACACATTCCCACTCCCTAATCACACTGACCCCCCCACACACATACCCACTCCCTAGTCACACTGACCCCCCCACACACCTACCCACTCCATAATCACACTGACCCGCTCCCACACACCTATCCACTCCCTAATCACATTGACCCCTCCACACACCTATCCACTACCTAATCACACTGACCCCCCCCCCACACATATCCACTCCCTAATCACACTGACCCCCCACGCATCTACCCACTCCCTAATCACACTGACCCCCCCACACACATACCCACTCCCTAATTACACTGACCCCCCCACAAACCTACCCACTCTCTAATCACACTGACCCCCCCCCACACACATACCCACTCCCTAATCACACTGACCCCCCCCCCCACACATACCCACTCCCTAATCACACTGACCCCCCCCCCACACACATACCCACTCCCTAATCACACTGACCACCCCCCCACACACACCTACCCACTCCCTAATCACACTAACCCTCCCACACACATACCCACTCCCTAATCACACTAACCCCACACACACATACCCACTCCCTAATCACACTGACCCCCCCCCACACACCTACCCACTCCCTAATCACACTGACCCCCCCCCACACACCTACCCACTCCCTAATCACACTGACCCCACACAAACACATACCCACTCCCTAATCACACTGACCCCCCCACACACATACCCACTCCCTAATCACACTGACCCCCCCCCACACACATACCCACTCCCTAATCACACTGATCCCCCCACACATCTACCCACTCCCTAATCACACTGACCCCCCACACACATACCCACTCCCTAATCACACTGACCCCCCACACACATACCCACTCCCTAATCACACTGACCCCCCCCACACACCTACCCACTCCCTAATCACACTGACCCCCCCACACACCTACCCACTCCCCAATCACAGTGACCCCCCACACACACATACCAACTCCCTAATCACACTGAACCCCCACACACATACCCACTCCATAATCACACTGACCCCCCCACACACACATACCCACTCCCTAATCACACTGACCCCCCCACACATATACCCACTCCCTAATCACACTTACCCCCCCCCACACACATACCCACTCCCTAATCACACTGACCCCCCCCCACACACACCTACCCACTCCCTAATCACACTGACCCCCTCACACACATACCCACTCCCTAATCACACTGCCCCCCCCACACACATACCCACTCCCTAATCACACTGACCCCCCCAAACACCCACCCACTCCCTAATCACACTGCCCCACCCCCACACACATACCCACTCCCTAATCACACTGACCCCCCCACACACCTACCCACTCCCTAATCACACTAACCCCCACACACATACCCACTCCCTAATCACACTAACCCCCCCACACACACATACCCACTCCCTAATCACACTGACCCCCCCCCCCCCACACACCTACCCACTCCCTAATCACACTGCCCCCCCACACACCTACCCACTCACTAATCACACTGACCCCCCCATACACCTACCCACTCCCTAATCACACTGACCCACCTCACACACCTACCCACTCCCTAATCACACTGACCCCCCCACACACCTACCCACTCCCTAATCACAATGACCCCCCCCCCGCACACACCTACCCACTCCCTAATCACACTGACCCCCACACACACATACCCACTCCCTAATCACACTGACCCCCCAAACACACCTACCCACTCCCTAATCACACTGACCCCCACACACACCTACCCACTCCCTAATCACACTGACCCCCACACACACATACCCACTCCCTAATCACACTGACCCCCACACACCTACACACTCCCTAATCACACTGACACCCTACACATATACCCGCTCCCTAATCACACTGACCCCCCCAAACACCTACCCACTCCCTAATCACACTGACCACTACACACACATACCCACTACCTAATCACACTGACCCCCCACACACACCTACCCACTCCCTAATCACACTGACCCCCCCCCCCCACACACACACCTACCACTCCCTAATCACACTGACCCCCCCACACACCTACCCACTCCCTAATCACACTGACCCCCCACACACATACCCACTCCCTAATCACACTGACCCCCCACACACATACCCACTCCCTAATCACACTGACCCCCGCCCTCACACCTACCCACTCCCTAATCACACTGACCCCCCCCCCCCCACACACACATACCCACTCCCTAATCACACTGACCCCCCCACACACCTACACACTCCCTAATCACACTGACCCCCCCCACACACATACCCACTCCCTAATCACACTAACCCCCCACACACACATACCCACTCCCTAATCACACTGACCCCCACACACACATACCCGCTCCCTAATCACACTGACCCCCCCCCCCACACACACATACACACTCCCTAATCACACTGACCCCCCCCACACACACCTACCCACTCCCTAATCACACTGACCCACCCACACACCTGTCCACTCCGTAATCACACTAACCCCCCCACAGACATACCCACTCCCTAATCACACTAACCCCCCACACACATACCCACTCCCTAATCACACTAAACCCCCACACACATACCCACTCCCTAATCACACTGACCCCCCCACCACACACCTACCCACTCCCTAATCACATTGACCCCCCCAAACACCTACCCACTCCCTAATCACACTGACCCCCCCACACACCTACCCACTCCCTAATCACACTAACCCCCCACACACATACCCACTCCCTAATCACACTGACCCCCCCCCCCACACACACACCTACCCACTCCCTAATCACACTGACCCCTCAAACACCTACCCACTCCCTAATCACACTGACCCCCCCCCCACACACATACCTACTCCCTAATCACACTGACCCCCCCACACACCTACCCACTCCCTAATCACACTGACCCCCCCCCCCCACACACACACATACCCACTCCCTAATCACACTAACCCCCCCCACACACATACCCACTCCCTAATCACACTGACCCCCACACACACCTACCCACTCCCTAATCACACTGACCCCCCCACACACACCTACCCACTCCCTAATCACACTGACCCCCCCCCACACACACCTACCCACTCCCTAATCACACTGACCCATCCACACACCTGTCCACTCCCTAATCACACTGACCAACCCACACACCTACCCACTCCCTAATCACACTAACCCCCCCACAGACATACCCACTCCCAAATCACATTGACCCCCCCGACACACACACCTACCCACTCCCTAATCACACTGACCCCTCAAACACCTACCCACTCCCTAATCACACTGACCCCCCCACACACCTACCCACTCCCTAATCACACTGCCCCCCCCAAACATACCCACTCCCTAATCACACTGACCCCTCCACGCACCTACCCACTCCCTAATCACACTGACCCCCCCAACACACCTACCCACTCCCTAATCACACTGACCCCCCCACACACATAACCACTCCCTAATCACACTGACCCCCCCCTCACCTACCCACTCCCTAATAACACTAACCCCCCCCCCCACACACACATACCCACTCCCTAATCACACTGACCCCCCACACACCTACCCACTCCCTAATCACACTGACCCCCCACACCTACCCACTCCCTAATCACACTGACCTCCCACACACCTACCCACTCCCTAATCACACTGACCCCCGCCCTCACACCTACCCACTCCCTAATCACACTGACCCCCCCCCCCACACACCTACCCACTCCCTAATCACACTGACCCCCCCACACACATACCCACTCCCTAATCACACTGACCCCCACACACACATACCCACTCCCTAATCACACTGACCCCCCCACACACACCTACCCACTCCCTAATCACACTGACCCCCCCACACACACCTACCCACTCCCTAATCACATTGACCCATCCACACACCTGTCCACTCCCTAATCACACTGACCCCCCACACACACCTACCCACTCCCTAATCACACTAACCCCCCCACAGACATACCCACTCCCTAATCACACTAACCCCCCCACACACATACCCACTCCCTAATCACACTGACCCCCCCCACACACACCTACCCACTCCCTAATCACACTGACCCCCCCCCCACACACCTACCCACTCCCTAATCACACTGACCCATCCACACACCTGTCCACTCCCTAATCACACTGACCCCCCCACACACCTACCCACTCCCTAATCACACTAACCCCCCCACAGACATACCCACTCCCTAATTACATTGACCCCCCCCCACACACACACACACACCTACCCACTCCCTAATCACACTGACCCCTCAAACACCTACCCACTCCCTAATCACACTGACCCCCCCACACACCTACCCACTCCCTAATCACACTGCCCCCCCCCCCAAACATACCCACTCCCTAATCACACTGACCCCTCCACGCACCTACCCACTCCCTAATCACACTGACCCCCCCAACACACCTACCCACTCCCTAATCACACTGACCCCCCCACACACATACCCACTCCCTAATCACACTGACCCCCCCTCACCTACCCACTCCCTAATAACACTAACCCCCCCACCACACACACATACCCACTCCCTAATCACACTGACCCCCCACACACCTACCCACTCCCTAATCACACTGACCCCCCCACACCTACCCACTCCCTAATCACACTGACCTCCCACACACCTACCCACTCCCTAATCACACTGACCCCCGCCCTCACACCTACCCACTCCCTAATCACACTGACCCCCGCCCTCACACCTACCCACTCCCTAATCACACTGACCCCCCCACACACCTACCCACTCCCTAATTACACTGACCCCCCCACACACATACCCACTCCCTAATCACACTGACCCCCACACACACATACCCACTCCCTAATCACACTGACCCCCCCACACACACCTACCCACTCCCTAATCACACTGACCCCCCCACACACACCTACCCACTCCCTAATCAGACTGACCCATCCACACACCTGTCCACTCCCTAATCACACTGACCCCCCCCACACACCTACCCACTCCCTAATCACACTAACCCCCCCACAGACATACCCACTCCCTAATCACACTAACCCCCCCACACACATACCCACTCCCCAATCACACAAAACCCCCACACACATACCCACTCCCTAATCACACTGACCCCCCCACCACACACCTACCCACTCCCTAATCACATTGACCCCCCCAAACAACTACCCACTCCCTAATCACACTGACCCCCCCACACACCTACCCACTCCCTAATCACACTAACCCCCCACACACATACCCACTCCCTAATCACACTGACCCCCCCCCCACACACACACACACCTACCCACTCCCTAATCACACTGACCCCTCAAACACCTACCCACTCCCTAATCACACTGACCCCCCCACACACCTACCCACTCCCTAATCACACTGCCCCCCCCAAACATACCCACTCCCTAATCACACTGACCCCTCCACGCACCTACCCACTCCCTAATCACACTGACCCCCCCAACACATCTACCCACTCCCTAATCACACTGACCCCCCCACACACATACCCACTCCCTAATCACACTGACCCCCCCCCCTCACCTACCCACTCCCTAATAACACTAACCCCCCCCCACACACACACATACCCACTCCCTAATAACACTGACCCCCCACACACCTACCCACTCCCTAATTACACTGACCACCCACACCTACCCACTCCCTAATCACACTGACCTCCCACACACCTACCCACTCCCTAATCACACTGACCCCCGCCCTCACACCTACCCACTCCCTAATCACACTAACCCCCCACACACACATACCCACTCCCTAATCACACTGACCCCCACACACACATACCCACTCCCTAATCACACTGACCCCCCCACACACACCTACCCACTCCCTAATCACACTGACCCCCCCACACACACACACCTACCCACTCCCTAATCACACTGACACCCCCACACACCTACCCACTCCCTAATCACACTGACCCCCCCCACACACCTACCCACTCCCTAATCACACTGATCCCCCCAACACACATACCCACTCCCTAATCACACTGCCCCCCACACACATACCCACTCCCTAATCACACTGACCCCCCAACACACCTACCCACTCCCTAACCACACTGACCCTCCCCCCACTCACATACCAACTCCCTAATCACACTGACCCCCCCCACACACATACCCACTCCCAAATCACACTGACCCCCACTCACACATACCCACTCCCTAATCACACTGCCCCCACACACCTACCCACTCCCTAATAACACTGACCCCCCACACACCTACCCACTCCCTAATTACACTGACCCCCCCACACCTACCCACTCCCTAATCACACTGACCTCCCACACACCTACCCACTCCCTAATCACACTGACCCCCGCCCTCACACCTACCCACTCCCTAATTACACTGACCCCCCCACACCTACCCACTCCCTAATCACACTGACCTCCCACACACCTACCCACTCCCTAATCACACTGACCCCCGCCCTCACACCTACCCACTCCCTAATCACACTAACCCCCCACACACACATACCCACTCCCTAATCACACTGACCCCCACACACACATACCCACTCCCTAATCACACTGACCCCCCCACACACACCTACCCACTCCCTAATCACACTGACCCCCCCACACACACACACCTACCCACTCCCTAATCACACTGACACCCCCACACACCTACCCACTCCCTAATCACACTGACCCCCCCCACACACCTACCCACTCCCTAATCACACTGATCCCCCCACACACATACCCACTCCCTAATCACACTGCCCCCCACACACATACCCACTCCCTAATCACACTGACCCCCCAACACACCTACCCACTCCCTAACCACACTGACCCTCCCCCCACACACATACCCACTCCCTAATCACACTGACCCCCCCACACACATACCCACTCCCAAATCACACTGACCCCCACACACACATACCCACTCCCTAATCACACTGCCCCCACACACCTACCCACTCCCTAATCACACTGACCCCCACACACACATACCCACTCCATAATCACACTGACCCCCCTCACACACCTACACACTCCCTAATCACACTGACCCCCCCACACACATACCCACTCCCTAATCACCCTGACCCCCCCCCACACACACATACCCACTCCCTAATCACACTGACCCCCCCCCCACACACACACACACATACCCCCTCCCTAATCACACTGACCCCCCCACACATACCCAAACCCTAATCACACTGACCCCCACACACCTACCCACTCCCTAATTATACTGACCCCCCCACACACCTACCCACTCCCTAATCACACTGACCCCCCACACACATACCCACTCCCTAATCACACTGACCCCCCACACACATACCCACTCCCTAATCACACTGACCCCCCACACACATACCCACTCCAAAATCACACTGACCCCCCCACACACATACCCACTCCCTAATCACACTGACCCGCTCCCACACACATACCCACTCCCTAATCCCACTGACCCCCCACACACATTCCCACTCCCTAATCACACTGACCCCCCCACACACATACCCACTCCCTAGTCACACTGACCCCCCCACACACCTACCCACTCCATAATCACACTGACCCGCTCCCACACACCTATCCACTCCCTAGTCACATTGACCCCTCCACACACCTATCCACTCCCTAATCACACTGACCCCCCCCCCCACACATATCCACTCCCTAATCACACTGACCCCCCACGCATCTACCCACTCCCTAATCACACTGACCCCCCCAACACACATACCCACTCCCTAATTACACTGACCCCCCCACAAACCTACCCACTCTCTAATCACACTGACCCCCCCCACACACATACCCACTCCCTAATCACACTGACCCCCCCCCACACACATACCCACTCCCTAATCACACTGACCCCCCCCCCCACACACATACCCACTCCCTAATCACACTGACCACCCCCCCACACACACATACCCACTACCTAATCACACTGACCCCCCCCACACACCTACCCACTCCCTAATCACACTAACCCTCCCACACACATACCCACTCCCTAATCACACTAACCCCACACACACATACCCACTCCCTAATCACACTGACCCCCCCCCACACACCTACCCACTCCCTAATCACACTGACCCCCCCCCCCACACACCTACCCACTCCCTAATCACACTGACCCCCACACAAACACATACCCACTCCCTAATCACACTGACCCCCCCACACACATACCCACTCCCTAATCACACTGACCCCCCCCCCACACACCTACCCACTCCCTAATCACACTGATCCCCCCACACACCTACCCACTCCCTAATCACACTGACCCCCCACACACATACCCACTCCCTAATCACACTGACCCCCCCCCACACACCTACCCACTCCCTAATCACACTGACCCCCCCACACACCTACCCACTCCCCAATCACAGTGACCCCCCACACACACATACCAACTCCCTAATCACACTGAACCCCCACACACATACCCACTCCATAATCACACTGACCCCCCCACACACACATACCCACTCCCTAATCACACTGACCCCCCCACACATATACCCACTCCCTAATCACACTTACCCCCCCCCCACACACATACCCACTCCCTAATCACACTGACCCCCCCCCCACACACACCTACCCACTCCCTAATCACACTGACCCCCCCACACACATACCCACTCCCTAATCACACTGCCCCCCCCACACACATACCCACTCCCTAATCACACTGACCCCCCCAAACACCCACCCACTCCCTAATCACACTGCCCCACCCCCACACACATACCCACTCCCTAATCACACTGACCCCCCCACACACCTACCCACTCCCTAATCACACTAACCCCCACACACATACCCACTCCCTAATCACACTAACCCCCCCACACACACATACCCACTCCCTAATCACACTGACCCCCCCCCACACACCTACCCACTCCCTAATCACACTGCCCCCCCCCACACACCTACCCACTCACTAATCACACTGACCCCCCCATACACCTACCCACTCCCTAATCACACTGACCCACCTCACACACCTACCCACTCCCTAATCACACTGACCCCCCCACACACCTACCCACTCCCTAATCACAATGACCCCCCCCCCGCACACACCTACCCACTCCCTAATCACACTGACCCCCACACACACATACCCACTCCCTAATCACACTGACCCCCCAAACACACCTACCCACTCCCTAATCACACTGACCCCCACACACACCTACCCACTCCCTAATCACACTGACCCCCACACACACATACCCACTCCCTAATCACACTGACCCCCACACACCTACCCACTCCCTAATCACACTGACACCCTACACACATACCCGCTCCCTAATCACACTGACCCCCCAAACACCTACCCACTCCCTAATCACACTGACCCCTACACACACATACCCACTACCTAATCACACTGACCCCCCACACACACCTACCCACTCCCTAATCACACTGACCCCCCCCCCCACACACACACCTACCACTCCCTAATCACACTGACCCCCCCACACACCTACCCACTCCCTAATCACACTGACCCCCCACACACATACCCACTCCCTAATCACACTGACCCCCCACACACATACCCACTCCCTAATCACACTGACCCCCGCCCTCACACCTACCCACTCCCTAATCACACTGACCCCCCCCCCCCACACACATACCCACTCCCTAATCACACTGACCCCCCCACACACCTACCCACTCCCTAATCACACTGACCCCCCCCCACACACATACCCACTCCCTAATCACACTAACCCCCCACACACACATACCCACTCCCTAATCACACTGACCCCCACACACACATACCCGCTCCCTAATCACACTGACCCCCCCCCCCCACACACACATACACACTCCCTAATCACACTGACCCCCCCACACACACACCTACCCACTCCCTAATCACACTGACCCACCCACACACCTGTCCACTCCGTAATCACACTAACCCCCCCACAGACATACCCACTCCCTAATCACACTAACCCCCCACACACATACCCACTCCCTAATCACACTAAACCCCCACACACATACCCACTCCCTAATCACACTGACCCCCCCACCACACACCTACCCACTCCCTAATCACATTGACCCCCCCAAACACCTACCCACTCCCTAATCACACTGACCCCCCCACACACCTACCCACTCCCTAATCACACTAACCCCCCACACACATACCCACTCCCTAATCACACTGACCCCCCCCCACACACACACCTACCCACTCCCTAATCACACTGACCCCTCAAACACCTACCCACTCCCTAATCACACTGACCCCCCCCCCCCACACACATACCTACTCCCTAATCACACTGACCCCCCCACACACCTACCCACTCCCTAATCACACTGACCCCCCCCCACACACATACCCACTCCCTAATCACACTAACCCCCCCCACACACATACCCACTCCCTAATCACACTGACCCCCACACACACCTACCCACTCCCTAATCACACTGACCCCCCCACACACACCTACCCACTCCCTAATCACACTGACCCCCCCCACACACCTACCCACTCCCTAATCACACTGACCCATCCACACACCTGTCCACTCCCTAATCACACTGACCCCCCCACACACCTACCCACTCCCTAATCACACTAACCCCCCCACAGACATACCCACTCCCTAATCACATTGACCCCCCCCCACACACACACCTACCCACTCCCTAATCACACTGACCCCCGCCCTCACACCTACCCACTCCCTAATCACACTAACCCCCCACACACACATACCCACTCCCTAATCACACTGACCCCCACACACACATACCCACTCCCTAATCACACTGACCCCCCCACACACACCTACCCACTCCCTAATCACACTGACCCCCCCACACACACACACCTACCCACTCCCTAATCACACTGACACCCCCACACACCTACCCACTCCCTAATCACACTGACCCCCCCCACACACCTACCCACTCCCTAATCACACTGATCCCCCCACACACATACCCACTCCCTAATCACACTGCCCCCCACACACATACCCACTCCCTAATCACACTGACCCCCCAACACACCTACCCACTCCCTAACCACACTGACCCTCCCCCCACTCACATACCAACTCCCTAATCACACTGACCCCCCCCACACACATACCCACTCCCAAATCACACTGACCCCACTCACACATACCCACTCCCTAATCACACTGCCCCCACACACCTACCCACTCCCTAATAACACTGACCCCCCACACACCTACCCACTCCCTAATTACACTGACCCCCCCCACACCTACCCACTCCCTAATCACACTGACCTCCCACACACCTACCCACTCCCTAATCACACTGACCCCCGCCCTCACACCTACCCACTCCCTAATTACACTGACCCCCCCACACCTACCCACTCCCTAATCACACTGACCTCCCACACACCTACCCACTCCCTAATCACACTGACCCCCGCCCTCACACCTACCCACTCCCTAATCACACTAACCCCCCACACACACATACCCACTCCCTAATCACACTGACCCCCACACACACATACCCACTCCCTAATCACACTGACCCCCCCACACACACCTACCCACTCCCTAATCACACTGACCCCCCCACACACACACACCTACCCACTCCCTAATCACACTGACACCCCCACACACCTACCCACTCCCTAATCACACTGACCCCCCCCACACACCTACCCACTCCCTAATCACACTGATCCCCCCACACACATACCCACTCCCTAATCACACTGCCCCCCACACACATACCCACTCCCTAATCACACTGACCCCCCAACACACCTACCCACTCCCTAACCACACTGACCCTCCCCCCACACACATACCCACTCCCTAATCACACTGACCCCCCCCACACACATACCCACTCCCAAATCACACTGACCCCCACACACACATACCCACTCTCTAATCACACTGCCCCCACACACCTACCCACTCCCTAATCACACTGACCCCCACACACACATACCCACTCCATAATCACACTGACCCCCCTCACACACCTACACACTCCCTAATCACACTGACCCCCCCACACACATACCCACTCCCTAATCACCCTGACCCCCCCCACACACACATACCCACTCCCTAATCACACTGACCCCCCCCCCCCACACACACACACACATACCCCCTCCCTAATCACACTGACCCCCCCACACATACCCAAACCCTAATCACACTGACCCCCACACACCTACCCACTCCCTAATTATACTGACCCCCCACACACCTACCCACTCCCTAATCACACTGACCCCCCACACACATACCCACTCCCTAATCACACTGACCCCCCACACACATACCCACTCCCTAATCACACTGACCCCCCACACACCTACCCACTCCCTAATCACACTGACCCGCTCCCACACACATACCCACTCCCTAATCCCACTGAACCCCCACACACATTCCCACTCCCTAATCACACTGACCCCCCCACACACATACCCACTCCCTAGTCACACTGACCCCCCCATACACCTACCCACTCCATAATCACACTGACCCGCTCCCACACACCTATCCACTCCCTAGTCACATTGACCCCTCCACACACCTATCCACTCCCTAATCACACTGACCCCCCCCCCCACACATATCCACTCCCTAATCACACTGACCCCCCACGCATCTACCCACTCACTAATCACACTGACCCCCCCACACACATACCCACTCCCTAATTACACTGACCCCCCCCACAAACCTACCCACTCTCTAATCACACTGACCCCCCCCCACACACATACCCACTCCCTAATCACACTGACCCCCCCCCCACACATACCCACTCCCTAATCACACTGACCCCCCCCCCACACACATACCCACTCCCTAATCACACTGACCACCCCCCCACACACACATACCCACTACCTAATCACACTGACCCCCCCCCACACACACCTACCCACTCCCTAATCACACTAACCCTCCCACACACATACCCACTCCCTAATCACACTAACCCCCCCACACACACCTACCCACTCCCTAATCACACTGACCCCCCCCCCACACACCTACCCACTCCCTAATCACACTGACCCCCACACAAACACATACCCACTCCCTAATCACACTGACCCCCCCACACACATACCCACTCCCTAATCACACTGACCCCCCCCCCCACACACCTACCCACTCCCTAATCACACTGATCCCCCCACACACCTACCCACTCCCTAATCACACTGACCCCCCCACACACATACCCACTCCCTAATCACACTGACCCCCCCCACACACCTACCCACTCCCTAATCACACTGACCCCCCCCACACACCTACCCACTCCCCAATCACAGTGACCCCCCACACACACATACCAACTCCCTAATCACACTGAACCCCCACACACATACCCACTCCATAATCACACTGACCCCCCCACACACACATACCCACTCCCTAATCACACTGACCCCCCCACACATATACCCACTCCCTAATCACACTTACCCCCCCCCACACACATACCCACTCCCTAATCACACTGACCCCCCCCACACACACCTACCCACTCCCTAATCACACTGACCCCCCCCACACACATACCCACTCCCTAATCACACTGCCCCCCCCCACACACATACCCACTCCCTAATCACACTGACCCCCCCAAACACCCACCCACTCCCTAATCACACTGCCCCACCCCCACACACATACCCACTCCCTAATCACACTGACCCCCCCACACACCTACCCACTCCCTAATCACACTAACCCCCACACACATACCCACTCCCTAATCACACTAACCCCCCCACACACACATACCCACTCCCTAATCACACTGACCCCCCCCCACACACCTACCCACTCCCTAATCACACTGCCCCCCCCCCACACACCTACCCACTCACTAATCACACTGACCCCCCCCATACACCTACCCACTCCCTAATCACACTGACCCACCTCACACACCTACCCACTCCCTAATCACACTGACCCCCCCACACACCTACCCACTCCCTAATCACAATGACCCCCCCCCGCACACACCTACCCACTCCCTAATCACACTGACCCCCACACACACATACCCACTCCCTAATCACACTGACCCCCCAAACACACCTACCCACTCCCTAATCACACTGACCCCCACACACACCTACCCACTCCCTAATCACACTGACCCCCACACACACATACCCACTCCCTAATCACACTGACCCCCACACACCTACCCACTCCCTAATCACACTGACACCCTACACACATACCCGCCTCCCTAATCACACTGACCCCCCCAAACACCTACCCACTCCCTAATCACACTGACCCCTACACACACATACCCACTACCTAATCACACTGACCCCCCACACACACCTACCCACTCCCTAATCACACTGACCCCCCCCCCACACACACACCTACCACTCCCTAATCACACTGACCCCCCCACACACCTACCCACTCCCTAATCACACTGACCCCCCACACACATACCCACTCCCTAATCACACTGACCCCCCCACACACATACCCACTCCCTAATCACACTGACCCCCGCCCTCACACCTACCCACTCCCTAATCACACTGACCCCCCCCCCCCCACACACATACCCACTCCCTAATCACACTGACCCCCCCACACACCTACCCACTCCCTAATCACACTGACCCCCCCCCACACACATACCCACTCCCTAATCACACTAACCCCCCACACACACATACCCACTCCCTAATCACACTGACCCCCACACACACATACCCGCTCCCTAATCACACTGACCCCCCCCCCACACACACATACACACTCCCTAATCACACTGACCCCCCCCACACACACACCTACCCACTCCCTAATCACACTGACCCACCCACACACCTGTCCACTCCGTAATCACACTAACCCCCCCACAGACATACCCACTCCCTAATCACACTAACCCCCCACACACATACCCACTCCCTAATCACACTAAACCCCCACACACATACCCACTCCCTAATCACACTGACCCCCCCACCACACACCTACCCACTCCCTAATCACATTGACCCCCCCAAACACCTACCCACTCCCTAATCACACTGACCCCCCCACACACCTACCCACTCCCTAATCACACTAACCCCCCACACACATACCCACTCCCTAATCACACTGACCCCCCCCCCCCACACACACACCTACCCACTCCCTAATCACACTGAACCCTCAAACACCTACCCACTCCCTAATCACACTGACCCCCCCCCCCCCCACACACATACCTACTCCCTAATCACACTGACCCCCCCACACACCTACCCACTCCCTAATCACACTGACCCCCCCCCCCACACACATACCCACTCCCTAATCACACTAACCCCCCCCACACACATACCCACTCCCTAATCACACTGACCCCCACACACACCTACCCACTCCCTAATCACACTGACCCCCCCCACACACACCTACCCACTCCCTAATCACACTGACCCCCCCCACACACCTACCCACTCCCTAATCACACTGACCCATCCACACACCTGTCCACTCCCTAATCACACTGACCCCCCCCACACACCTACCCACTCCCTAATCACACTAACCCCCCCACAGACATACCCACTCCCTAATCACATTGACCCCCCCCCCACACACACACCTACCCACTCCCTAATCACACTGACCCCTCAAACACCTACCCACTCCCTAATCACACTGACCCCCCCACACACCTACCCACTCCCTAATCACACTGCCCCCCCCAAACATACCTACTCCCTAATCACACTGACCCCTCCATGCACCTACCCACTCCCTAATCACACTGACCCCCCCAACACACCTACCCACTCCCTAATCACACTGACCCCCCCACACACATACCCACTCCCTAATCACACTGACCCCCCCCCTCACCTACCCACTCCCTAATAACACTAACCCCCCCACCACACACACATACCCACTCCCTAATCACACTGACCCCCCACACACCTACCCACTCCCTAATCACACTGACCCCCCCACACCTACCCACTCCCTAATCACACTGACATCCCACACACCTACCCACTCCCTAATCACACTGACCCCCGCCCTCACACCTACCCACTCCCTAATCACACTGACCCCCCCACACACCCTACCCACTCCCTAATCACACTGACCCCCCCACACACATACCCACTCCCTAATCACACTGACCCCCCACACACACATACCCACTCCCTAATCACACTGACCCCCCCACACACACCTACCCACTCCCTAATCACACTGACCCCCCCCCACACACACCTACCCACTCCCTAATCACACTGACCCATCCACACACACCTGTCCACTCCCTAATCACACTGACCCCCCCACACACCTACCCACTCCCTAATCACACTAACCCCCCCACAGACATACCCACTCCCTAATCACATTGACCCCCCCCCACACACACACCTACCCACTCCCTAATCACACTGACCCCTCAAACACCTACCCACTCCCTAATCACACTGACCCCCCCACACCCTACCCACTCCCTAATCACACTGCCCCCCCCAAACATACCCACTCCCTAATCACACTGACCCCTCCACGCACCTACCCACTCATTAATCACACTGACCCCCCCCAACACACCTACCCACTCCCTAATCACACTGACCCCCCCACACACATACCCACTCCCTAATCACACTGACCCCCCCCCCTCACCTACCACTCCCTAATAACACTAACCCCCCCCCACACACACATACCCACTCCCTAATCACACTGACCCCCCACACCTACCCACTCCCTAATCACACTGACCCCCCCACACCTACCCACTCCCTAATCACACTGACCCTCCCACACACCTACCCACTCCCTAATCACACTGACCCCCGCCCCTCACACCTACCCACTCCCTAATCACACTGACCCCCCCCACACACCTACCCACTCCCTAATCACACTGACCCCCCCCACACACATACCCACTCCCTAATCACACTGACCCCCACACACACATACCCACTCCCTAATCACACTGACCCCCCCACAAACACCTACCCACTCCCTAATCACACTGACCCCCCCACACACACCTACCCACTCCCTAATCACATTGACCCATCCACACACCTGTCCACTCCCTAATCACACTGACCCCCCCCCACACACCTACCCACTCCCTAATCACACTAACCCCCCCACAGACATACCCACTCCCTAATCACACTAACCCCCCCACACACATACCCACTCCCTAATCACACTGACCCCCCCCACACACACCTACCCACTCCCTAATCACACTGACCCCCCCCCCACACACCTACCCACTCCCTAATCACACTGACCCATCCACACACCTGTCCACTCATTAATCACACTGACCCCCCCACACACCTACCCACTCCCTAATCACACTAACCCCCCCACAGACATACCCACTCCCTAATCACATTGACCCCCCCCCCACACACACACACCTACCCACTCCCTAATCACACTGACCCCTCAAACACCTACCCACTCCCTAATCACACTGACCCCCCCACACACCTACCCACTCCCTAATCACACTGACCCCCCCCAAACATACCCACTCCCTAATCACACTGACCCCTCCACGCACCTACCCACTCCCTAATCACACTGACCCCCCCAACACACCTACCCACTCCCTAATCACACTGACCCCCCCCACACACATACCCACTCCCTAATCACACTGACCCCCCCCCTCACCTACCCACTCCCTAATAACACTAACCCCCCCCACCACACACACATACCCACTCCCTAATCACACTGACCCCCCACACACTACCCACTCCCTAATCACACTCACCCCCCCACACCTACCCACTCCCTAATCACACTGACCTCCCACACACCTACCCACTCCCTAATCACACTGACCCCCCGCCCTCACACCTACCCACTCCCTAATCACACTGACCCCCCCACACACCTACCCACTCCCTAATCACACTGACCCCCCCCACACACATACCCACTCCCTAATCACACTGACCCCCACACACACATACCCACTCCCTAATCACACTGACCCCCCCCACACACACCTACCCACTCCCTAATCACACTGACCCCCCACACACACACCTACCCACTCCCTAATCACACTGACCCATCCACACACCTCTCCACTCCCTAATCACACTGACCCCCCCCACACACCTACCCACTCCCTAATCACACTAACCCCCCCACAGACATACCCACTCCCTAATCACACTAACCCCCCCACACACATACCCACTCCCCAATCACACAAAACCCCCACACACATACCCACTCCCTAATCACACTGACCCCCTCACCACACACCTACCCACTCCCTAATCACATTGACCCCCCCAAACACCTACCCACTCCCTAATCACACTGACCCCCCCACACACCTACCCACTCCCTAATCACACTAACCCCCCCACACACATACCCACTCCCTAATCACACTGACCCCCCCCCCACACACACACACACACACCTACCCACTCCCTAATCACACTGACCCCTCAAACACCTACCCACTCCCTAATCACACTGACCCCCCCCCACACACCTACCCACTCCCTAATCACACTGCCCCCCCCCAAACATACCCACTCCCTAATCACACTGACCCCTCCACGCACCTACCCACTCCCTAATCACACTGACCCCCCCAACACATCTACCCACTCCCTAATCACACTGACCCCCCCACACACATACCCACTCCCTAATCACACTGACCCCCCCCCTCACCTACCCACTCCCTAATAACACTAACCCCCCCCCCCACACACACATACCCACTCCCTAATAACACTGACCCCCCACACACCTACCCACTCCCTAATTACACTGACCCCCCCACACCTACCCACTCCCTAATCACACTGACCTCCCACAAACCTACCCACTCCCTAATCACACTGACCCCCGCCCTCACACCTACCCACACCCTAATCACACTAACCCCCCACACACACATTCCCACTCCCTAATCACACTGACCCCCACACACACCTACCCACTCCCTAATCACACTGACCCCCCCCACACACACACCTACCCACTCCCTAATCACACTGACCCATCCACACACCTGTCCACTCCCTAATCACACTGACCCCCCACACACCTACCCACTCCCTAATCACACTAACCCCCCCACAGACATACCCACTCCCTAATCACACTAACCCCCCCACACACATACCCACTCCCTAATCACACAAAACCCCCACACACATACCCACTCCCTAATCACACTGACCCCCCCACCACACACCTACCCACTCCCTAATCACATTGACCCCCCCAAACACCTACCCACTCCCTAATCACACTGACCCCCCCACACAACTACCCACTCCCTAATCACACTAACCCCCCACACACATACCCACTCCCTAATCACACTGACCCCCCCCCCCCCCACACACCTACCCACTCCCTAATCACACTGACCCCTCAAACACCTACCCACTCCCTAATCACACTGACCCCCCCACACACCTACCCACTCCCTAATCTCACTGCCCCCCCCAAACATACCCACTCCCTAATCATACTGACCCCTCCACGCACCTACCCACTCCCTAATCACACTGACCCCCCCAACACACCTACCCACTCCCCTAATCACACTGACCCCCCCACACACGTACCCACTCCCTAATCACACTGACCCCCCCCTCACCTACCCACTCCCTAATAACACTAACCCCCCCCACACACACATACCCACTCCCTAATCACACTGACCCCCCACACACCTACCCACTCCCTAATCACACTGACCCCCCCACACCTACCCACTCCCTAATCACACTGACCTCCCACACACCTACCCACTCCCTAATCACACTGACCCCCGCCCTTACACCTACCCACTCCCTAATCACACTGACCCCCCCACACACACACCCACTCCCTAATCACACTGAACCCCCCCTCACACACATACCCACTCCCTAATCACACTGACCCCCCCCCACACACACATACCCACTCCCTAATCACACTAACCCCCCACACACACATACCCACTCCCTAATCACACTGACCCCCACACACACATACCCACTCCCTAATCACACTGACCCCCCCCCCACACACCTACCCACTCCCTAATCACAATGACCCCCACACACACACCTACCCACTCCCTAATCACACTGACCCCCCCACACACCTACCCACTCCCTAATCACACTGACCCCCCACACACATACCCACTCCCTAATCACACTGACCCCCCCCCACACACCTACCCACTCCCTAATCACACTGACCCCCCCCACACACATACCCACTCCCTAATCCCCCACACACACATACCCACTCCCTAATTACACTGACCCCCACACACACATACCAACTCCCTAATCACACTGACCCCCCCCCCCCACACACACCTACCCACTCCCTAATCACACTGACCCCCCCCCCACACACCTACCCACTCCCTAATCACAATGACCCCCCACACACACACCTACCCACTCCCTAATCACACTGACCCCCCCACACACCTACCCACTCCCTAATCACACTGACCCCCCACACACATACCCACTCCCTAATCACACTGACCCCCCCCACACACCTACCCACTCCCTAATCACACTGACCCCCCCCACACACATACCCACTCCCTAATCCCCCACACACACATACCCACTCCCTAATTACACTGACCCCCACACACACATACCAACTCCCTAATCACACTGACCCCCCCCCCCACACACACCTACCCACTCCCTAATCACAATGACCCCCCCACACACACCTACCCACTCCCTAATCACACTGACCCCCCCCACACACATACCCACTCCCTAATCACACTGACCCCCCCCACACACATACCCACTCCCTAATCACACTGACCCCCCCCCCACACACACCTACCCACTCCCTAATCACACTGACCCACCCACACACCTGTCCACTCTCTAATCACATTAACCCCCCCACAGACATACCCACTCCCTAATCACACTGACCCCCCCACACACATACCCACTCCCTAATCACACTAACCCCCCCACAAACATACCCACTCCCTAATCACACTGACCCCCCCCCCCACACACCTACCCACTCCCTAATCACACTGACCCCCCCCCCTTCACACCTACCCACTCCCTAATCACACTGACCCCCCACACACATACCCACTCTCTAATCACACTGACCCCCCCCCCACACATCTACCCACTCCCTAATCACACTGACCCCCCCACACACCTACCCACTCCCTAATCACACTGACCCACCCACACACATACCCACTCCCTAATCACACTGACCCCCCCCCACACACCTACCCACTCCCTAATCACACTGACCCCCCCCCTTCACACCTACCCACTCCCTAATCACACTGACCCCCCACACACCTACCCACTCCCTAATCACACTGACCCCCCCACACACATACCCACTCCCTAATCACACTGACCTCCCACACACTTACCCACTCCCTAATCACGACAGTGTGATTGTGTGACAGTGTGACAGTGTGATTGTGTGACAGTGTGATTGTGTGACAGTGTGATTGTGTGGACAGTGTGATTGTGTACCCGTGTGACAGTGTGATTGTGTGACAGTGTGACTGTGTGACTGTGTGAATGTGTGACCGTATGACTGTGACTGTGTGACTGTGACATTGTGACAGTGTGACTGTGTGACAGTGAGACAGTGTGACAGTGTGACAGTGTGATTGTGTGACAGTGTGATTGTGTGACAGTGTGACAGTGTGACTGTGTGACAGTGTGATTGTGTGACAGTGTGACTGTGTGACAGTGTGATTGTGTGACAGTGTGATTGTGTGGCAGTGTGATTGTGTGGCAGTGTGATTGCGTGACAGTGTGACAGTGTGACAGTGTGACAGTGTGACTGTGTGACTGTGTGACTGTGTGACTGTGTGACTGTGTGACTGTGTGACTGTGTGACTGTGTGACTGTGTGACTGTGTGACTGTGTGACTGTGTGACTGTGTGACTGTGTGACTGTGTGACAGTGTGACAGTGTGACTGTGTGACTGTGTGACTGTGTGATTGTGTGATTGTGTGATTGTGTGATTGTGTGATAGTGTGACAGTGTGACAGTGTGATAGTGTGACAGTGTGACAGTGTGATTGTGTGACAGTGTGATTGTGTGACAGTGTGATTGTGTGACAGTGTGATTGTGTGATTGTGTGACAGTGTGATTGTGTGACAGTGTGATTGTGTGACAGTGTGACAGTGTGATTGCGTGACAGTGTGACAGTGTGACAGTGTGACAGTGTGACAGTGTGACAGTGTGACTGTGTGACTGTGTGACTGTGTGACTGTGTGACTGTGTGACTGTGTGACTGTGTGACTGTGTGACTGTGTGACTGTGTGACTGTGTGACTGTGTGACAGTGTGACTGTGTGACTGTGTGACTGTGTGATTGTGTGATTGTGTGATTGTGTGATTGTGTGATAGTGTGACAGTGTGACAGTGTGATTGTGTGACAGTGTGATTGTGTGACAGTGTGATTGTGTGACAGTGTGACAGTGTGATTGCGTGACAGTGTGACAGTGTGACTGTGTGACAGTGTGACTGTGTGACTGTGTGACTGTGTGACTGTGTGACTGTGTGATTGTGTGATTGTGTGATAGTGTGACTGTGTGACAGTGTGGACTGTGTGACAGTGTAACTGTGTGACAGTGTGATTGTGTGACAGTGTGATTGTGTGACAGTGTGATTGTGTGACAGTGTGACAGTGTGATTGTGTGACAGTGTAATTGTGTGGCACTGTGACACTGTGATTGTGTGACAGTGTGATTGTGTGACAGTGTGATTGTGTGACACTGTGATTGTGTGACAGTGTGACAGTGTGACAGTGTGATTGTGTGACAGTGTGATTGTGTGATACTGTGATTGTGTGACACTGTGATTGTGTGACACTGTGATTGTGTGACAGTG
>NW_027455931.1:0-28132 GCF_040206685.1 Ascaphus truei | reverse complement strand
GTGTGTCACCGGGACAGGAGCAGCGTGTGTGTCACCGGGACAGGAGCAGCGTGTGTGTCACCGGGACAGGAGCAGCGTGTGTGTCACCGGGACAGGAGCAGCGTGTGTGTCACCGCGGGACAGGGGCAGCGTGTGTGTTTAGGGGTACAGAAGGAACCCCGCTATTAAATGGAAATGGTAACATTTATTTTCCTCTGAGTGATCTGTTCAGTAAAACTGTCTCTCCCCCCTCATTCTCTCTCTCCCCCCCTCATTCTCTCTCTCCCCCCCTCATTCTCTCATCTCCCCTCTCATTCTCTCTCTCCCCCCCTCATTCTCTCTCTCTCCCCCCCTCATTCTCTCTCTCTCCCCCTCTCATTCTCTCATCTCCCCCCTTATTCTCTCTCTCCCCCCTCATTCTCTCTCTCTCCCCCCCTCATTCTCTCTCTCCCCCCCTCATTCTCTCTCCCCCCTCATCTCTCCCTCATCTCTCTCCCCCCCTCATTCTCTCTCTCTCCCCCCCTCATTCTCTCTCTCTCCCCCCCTCATTCTCTCATCCCCCCCCCTCATTCTCTCATCCCCCCTCATTCTCTCTCCCCTCCCCCTCATTCTCTCTCTCCCCCCTCATTCTCTCTCCCCTCCTCATTCTCTCTCTCTCCCCCCTCATTCTCTCTCTCCCCCCCTCATTCTCTCTCTCTCCCCCCCTCATTCTCTCATCTCCCCCCCTCATTCTCTCTCTCTCCCCCCCTCATTCTCTCATCTTCCCCCCTCATTCTCTCATCTCCCCCCTCATTCTCTCTCTCTCCCCCCCTCATTCTCTCATCTCCCCCCCTCATTCTCTCATCCCCCCCTCATTCTCTCATCTCCCCCCTCATTCTATCTCTCTCTCCCCCTCATTCTCTCATCTCCCCCCTCATTCTCTCATCTCCCCCTCATTCTCTCATCTCCCCCCTCATTCTCTCATCTCCCCCCTCATTCTCTCATCTCCCCCCTCATTCTCTCTCTCTCCCCCCCTCATTCTCTCATCTCCCCCCTCATTCTCTCATCTCCCCCCTCATTCTCTCATCTCCCCCCCTCATTCTCTCTCTCCCCCCTCATTCTCTCATCTTCCCCCTCATTCTCTCATCTCCCCCCCTCATTCTCTCTCTCTCCCCCCCTCATTCTCTCCCCTCCCCCTCATTCTCTCATCTCCCCCCCTCATTCTCTCCCCTCCCCCTCATTCTCTCATCTCCCCCCTCATTCTATCCCCTCCCCCTCATTCTCTCATCTCCCCCCCTCATTCTCTCATCTCCCCTCCTCATTCTCTCTCTCCCCCCTCATTCTCTCACCTCCCCCCTCATTCTCTCTCTCTCCCCCCCTCATTCTCTCACCCCCCTCATTCTCTCTCTCCCCCCCCTCATTCTCTCATCTCCCCCCTCATTCTCTCATCTCCCCCCTCATTCTCTCATCTCCCTCCCTCATTCTCTCGTCTCTCCCCCCCTCATTCTCTCTCTCTCTCCCCCCCTCATTCTCTCTCCCCCCCCCTCATTCTCTCTCTCCCCCCCTCATTCTCTCATCTCCCCCCTCATTCTCTCATCTCCCCCCTCATTCTCTCTCTCTCCCCCCTCATTCTCTCATCTCCCCCCCTCATTCTCTCTCTCTCCCCCCCTCATTCTCTCATCTTCCCCCCTCATTCTCTCATCTCCCCCCTCATTCTCTCTCTCTCCCCCCCTCATTCTCTCATCTCCCCCCCTCATTCTCTCATCTCCCCCCCTCATTCTCTCATCCCCCCCTCATTCTCTCATCTCCCCCCTCATTCTATCTCTCTCTCCCCCTCATTCTCTCATCTCCCCCTCATTCTCTCATCTCCCCCTCATTCTCTCATCTCCCCCCTCATTCTCTCATCTCCCCCCCTCATTCTCTCATCTCCCCCCCTCATTCTCTCTCTCTCCCCCCCTCATTCTCTCATCTCCCCTCTCATTCTCTCATCTCCCCCCCTCATTCTCTCATCTCCCCCCCTCATTCTCTCTCTCCCCCCTCATTCTCTCATCTTCCCCCTCATTCTCTCATCTGCCCCCCTCATTCTCTCTCTCTCCCCCCCTCATTCTCTCCCCTCCCCCTCATTCTCTCATCCCCCCCCTCATTCTCTCCCCTCCCCTCATTCTCTCATCTCCCCCCTCATTCTATCCCCTCCCCCTCATTCTCTCATCTCCCCCCCTCATTCTCTCATCTCCCCTCCTCATTCTCTCTCTCTCCCCCCTCATTCTCTCACCTCCCCCCTCATTCTCTCTCTCTCCCCCCCTCATTCTCTCATCCCCCCCCTCATTCTCTCTCTCCCCCCCTCATTCTCTCATCTCCCCCCTCATTCTCTCATCTCCCCCCTCATTCTCTCATCTCCCTCCCTCATTCTCTCTCTCTCCCCCCTCATTCTCTCTCTCCCCCCCCCTCATTCTCTCATCTCCCCCCCTCATTCTCTCTCTCCCCCCCTCATTCTCTCATCTCCCCCCTCATTCTCTCATCTCCCCCCCTCATTCTCTCATCTCCCCCCCTCATTCTCTCATCTCCCCCCCTCATTCTCTCATCTCCCCCCCTCATTTTCTCATCTCCCCCCCTCATTCTCTCCCCTCCCCCTCATTCTCTCATCTCCCCCCTCATTCTCTCTCCCTCCTCATTCTCTCTCTCTCCCCCCTCATTCTCTTACCTCCCCCTCATTCTCTCCCCTCCCCCTATTCTCTCATCTCCCCCCTCATTCTCTCTCTCACCCCTCATTCTCTCTCTCTCTCTCCCCCCCTCATTCTCTCATCTCCCCCCCCTCATTCTCCCTCTCACCCCTCATTCTCCCTCTCACCCCTCATTCTCACTCTCACCCCTCATTCTCTCTCTCCCCCTCATTCTCTCATCTCCCCCCCTCATTCTCACTCTCCCTCCTTATTCTCTCTCCCCCCTCATTCTCTCCCCCCTCATTCTCTCTCCCCTCCCCCTCATTCTCTCTCTCCCCCCCTCATTCTCTATGTCTCCCCCCTCATTCTCTCTCTCTCCCCTCATTCTCTCTCCCCCCTCTTTCTCCCCTACCCCTCATTCTCTCTCTCCCCTTACCCCCTCATTCTCTTTCTGACCCCTCATTCTCTTTCTCCCTCATTCTCCCACTCTTCCCTCATTCTTCCTCATTCTCCTTCTCTCCCTCATCCTCCCTCTCTCCCTTATTCTCTCCCTCTCCCCTCATTCTCTCTCTCGTCGTAATTTTCTTTCTCCCTCATTCTCCCGCTCTCTCCCTCATTCTCTCTCATTCTCCCTCTCTCCCTCATTCTCTCTCATTCTCGCGCTCTCTCCCTCATTCTCCCGCTCTCCCTCATTCTCTCTCATTCTCACACTCTCCCTCATTCTCCCTATCTCCCTCATCCTCTCTCCCTCATTCTCTCTCTCTCTCCCTCATTCACCTGCTCTCTCCCTCATTCTCCCGCGCTCTCCCTCATTCTCTCTCCCCCCTCATTCTCTCTCTCCCCCTTCATTCTCCAGCGCTCTCCCTCATTCTCTCTTCCTCATTCTCTCTAATTCTCCCTCTATCTCCTTATTCTCTCCCTCATTCTCTTCCTCTCACTCTCTCTCTCATTCTCTCTCTCCTCATTCTCCCGCGCTCTCCCTCATTATCTCTCTTCCTCATTCTCTCTAATTCTCCCTCTATCTCCTTATTCTCTCCCTCATTCTCTTCCTCTCACTCTCTCCCTCATTCTTTCCCTCATTCTCCTTCTCCTCATTCTCCTTCTCTCCCTCATTCTCTCCCGCTCTCCCTCATTCTCTCCCGCTCTCCCTCATTCTCTCCCGCTCTCCCTCATTCTCCCGCTCTCCCTCATTCTCCCGCTCTCTCCCTCTCTCCCTCTCTCTCATTCTCCATATCTCCCTCATTCTCCTGCTCTCCCTCATTCTCTTCCTCTCCCCCATTCTCTTCCTCTCACTCTCTCCCTTATTCTCTTTCTCCTCATTCTCCTTCTCTCCCTTATACTCTCCCTCATTCTCTTCCGCTCCCCCATTCTCTTCCTCTCACTCTCTCCCTCATTCTCTTTCTCCTCATTCACCTTCTCCTCATTCTCCTTCTCTCCCTCATTCTCTCCCGTTCTCCCTCATTCTCTCCCGCTCTCCCTCATTCTCCCGCTCTCTCCCTCTCTCTCTCATTCTCCATATCTCCCTCATTCTCCCGCTCTCCCTCATTCTCCCGGTCTCCTCATTCTCTCTCTCTCCCTCATTCTCTCTCTCTCCCTCATTCTCTCTAATTCTCCCTCTATCTCCTTATTCTCTCTCTCATTCTCTTCCTCTCTCTCATTCTCTTCCTCTCACTTTCTCCCTCATTCTCTCTCTCCTCATTCTCTCCTGTTCTCCCTCATTCTCGCGCTCTCTCCCTCATTCTTGCTCATTCTCCCGCTCTCCCTCATTCTCTCTCTCTCTCCCTCATTCTCCCGCTCTCTCCCTCATTCTCCCGCTCTCTCCCTCATTCTTGCTCATTCTCCCGCTCTCCCTCATTCTCCTTATTCTCTCCCTCATTCTCTTCCTCTCTCTCATTCTCTCCCTCATTCTCTCTCTTCTCATTCTCTCGCTCTCCCTCATTCTCTCCCGTTATCCCTCATTCTCCATATCTCCTTCATTCTCTCGCTCTCCCTCATTCTCCCGCTCTCCCTCATTCTCCCGCTCTCCCTAATTCTCTCCCGCTCTCCCTCATTCTCTCCCTCATTCTCTCCCTCTCTCCTTCATTCTCTCCCTCTCTCCTTCATTCTCTCCCTCTCTCCTTCATTCTCTCCCTCTCTCCTTCATTCTCTCACTCTCTCCCTCATTCTCCCTCTCTCCCTCATTCTCTCCCTCTTTTCTTCATTCTCTCTCCCTCATCCTCCCGCTCCCTTCCTCATTCCCTCACTCTCCCTCATTATCTTCCTCATTCTCTTGCTCTCCCTTATTCTCCCTCATTCTCTCGCTCTCCCTCATTCTCTTGCTCTCACTAATTCTCTCTCTCCCTCCCTCATTCTCTCGCTCTACCTCATTCTCCCGCTCTCTCTCATTCGCCCTCTCTCCATCATTCTCTACCTCCCCCTCATTCTTCCCTGTCTCTCCCTCATTCTCCCGGTCTCTCCCTCATTCTCCTGCTCTCTCCCTCATTCTCTCTCTCTCTCTCTCTCTCTCTCTCTCTCTCTCTCATTCTCCATCTCTCCCTCTCTCCCATTCTCCATCTCTCCCTCTCTCCCTCATTCTCTCTCCCTCCCTCATTCTCTCTCTCTCCCTCATTCTCCCACTCTCTCCCTCATTCTCATGCTCTCCCTCATTCTCTCCCTCTCCCTCATTCTCTCCCGCTCTCCCTCAGTCTCGCGCTCTCTCCCTCATTCTCTCTCTCTCCCTCATTCTCTCCCGCTCTCCCTCATTCTCGCACTCTCTCTCATTCTCCCTCTCTCCCTCATTCTTTCTAATTCTCCCTCTATCTCCTTATTCTCTCCCTCATTCTCTTCCTCTCCCTCATTCTCTTCCTCTCACTCTCTCCCTCATTCTCTCTCTTTCCCTCATTCTCCCGCACTCTCCCGCACTCTCCCTCATTCTCTCTCTTCCTCATTCTCTCTAATTCTCCCTCTATCTCCTTATTCTCTCCCTCATTCTCTTCCTCTCTCTCATTCTCTTCCTCTCCCTCATTCTCTCCCTCATTCTCTCCCTCATTCTCTCCCTCATTCTCCTTCTCCTCATTCTCCTTCTTTCCCTCATTCTCTCCCGCTCTCCCTCATTCTCTCATTCTCCATATCTCCCTCATTCTCCTGCTCTCCCTCATTCTCTTCCTCTCCCCCATTCTCTTCCTCTCACTCTCTCGCTCATTCTCTTTCTCCTCTTTCTCCTTCTCCTCATTCTCCTTCTCTCCCTCATTCTCTCCCGCTCTCCCTCATTCTCGCGCTCTCTCCCTCATTCTTGCTCATTCTCCTGCTCTTTCTCATTCTCTCCCTCTCGCCCTCATTCTCCCGCTCTCCCTCATTCTCCCGCTCTCCCTCATTCTCCCGCTCTCCCTCATTCTCCCACTCTCCCTCATTCTCCCGCTCTCCTCATTCTCTCCCGCTCTCCCTCATTCTCTCCCTCTCTCCCTCACCCTCTCTCTCTCCCTCTCTCCCCTCTCTCCTCATTCTCTCCCCCCCTCATTCTCTCATCACCCCCCTCATTCTCTCATCTCCCCCTCATTCTCTCACTCCCCCCCTCATTCTCTCTCATCCCCCCTCATTCTCTCATCTCCCCCTCATCTCTCATCTCCCCCCTCATCTCTCTCTCCCCCCCTCATTCTCTCACTCTCCCCCCTCATTCTCTCCCTCCCCCCTCATTCTCTCCACTCCCCCCTCATCTCCCCCCCCCTCTCATCCTCCCCCTCATTCTATCACCCTCCCCCCTCATTCTCTCATCTCCCCCCCTCATTCTCTCACTCCCCCCCCTCATTCTCCTCCCCCCCCCCTCATTCTCTCACCTCCCCCCTCATTCTCTCACTCACCCCCCCTCATTCTCTCACCCCCCTCATCTCTCACTCCCCCCCCTCATCTCTCATCTCCCCCCTCATTCTCACATCTCCCCCCTCATTCTCTCATCTCCCCCCTCATTCTCTCTCTCCCCCCCTCATCACTCTCTCCCCCCCTCATTCTCTCTCCCCCCCCTCATTCTCTCTCTCCCCCCCTCATTCACTCTCTCCCCCCCTCATTCACTCATCTCCCCCCTCATTCTCTCACTCTCCCCCCCTCATTCTCTCATCTCCCCCCTCATTCTCTCACTCTCCCCCCCTCATTCTCTCATCTCCCCCCTTCATCTCATCTCCCCCCTCATTCTCTCTCTCTCCCCCCCTCATTCTCTCATCTCCCCCCCTCATTCTCTCATCTCCCCCCCTCATCTCTCATCCCCCCCTCATTCTCTCATCTCCCCCCTCATTCAATCTCTCTCTCCCCCCTCATTCTCTCATCTCCCCCCTCATTCTCTCATCTCCCCCTCATCTCACATCTCCCCCCTCATTCTCACATCTCCCCCCCTCATTCTCTCATCTCCCCCCCTCATTCTCTCATCTCCCCCCTCATTCTCTCATCTCCCCCCTCATTCTCTCATCTCCCCCCCACATTCTCTCACTCCCCCCCTCATTCACTCTCTCCCCCCTCATCTCTCATCTCCCCCCTCATTCACTCATCTCCCCCCCTCATTCTCTCTCTCTCCCCCCCTCATTCTCCCTCCCCCATCCCCCCCCCCTCATTCTCTCCCCTCCCCCTCATCACTCACCCCCCCACATTCTCTCCCCCCCCCTCATTCTCATCCCCCCCCCATCATTCTCTCATCTCCCCCCTCATTCTCTCACTCTCCCCCCTCATTCTCTCACTCCCCCCTCATCACTCTCTCCCCCCCTCATTCTCTCATCCCCCCCCCTCATCTCACTCCCCCCCCTCATTCACTCATCTCCCCCCTCATTCACTCATCCCCCCCACATTCACACATCACCCACCCTCATTCACACACTCTCCCCCCCTCATTCTCTCTCTCCCCCCCCCTCATTCTCTCATCTCCCCCCCTCATTCTCTCTCTCCCCCCCTCATTCTCTCATCTCCCCCCTCATTCTCTCATCTCCCCCCCCTCATTCTCTCATCTCCCCCCCTCATTCTCTCATCTCCCCCCCTCATTCTCTCATCTCCCCTCCTCATTCTCTCTCTCCCCCCCCCTCATTCTCACCTCCCCCCTCATTCTCTCTCTCTCCCCCCCTCATTCTCTCACCCCCCTCATCTCTCTCTCCCCCCCCCTCATTCTCTCATCTCCCCCCTCATTCTCTCATCTCCCCCCTCATTCTCTCATCTCCCTCCCTCATTCTCTCTCTCTCCCCCCCTCATTCTCTCTCTCTCCCCCCCTCATTCTCTCTCCCCCCCCTCATTCTCTCTCTCCCCCCCTCATTCTCTCATCTCCCCCTCATTCTCTCATCTCCCCCCTCATTCTCTCTCTCCCCCCCTCATTCTCTCATCTCCCCCCCTCATTCTCTCTCTCTCCCCCCCTCATTCTCATCTTCCCCCCTCATTCTCTCATCTCCCCCCTCATTCTCTCTCTCTCCCCCCCTCATTCTCTCATCTCCCCCCCTCATTCTCTCATCTCCCCCCCTCATTCTCTCATCCCCCCCTCATTCTCTCATCTCCCCCCTCATTCTATCTCTCTCTCCCCCTCATTCTCTCATCTCCCCCCTCATTCTCTCATCTCCCCCTCATTCTCTCATCTCCCCCCCTCATTCTCTCATCTCCCCCCCTCATTCTCTCATCTCCCCCCCTCATTCTCTCTCTCTCCCCCCCTCATTCTCTCATCTCCCCTCTCATTCTCTCATCTCCCCCCCTCATTCTCTCATCTCCCCCCCTCATTCTCTCTCTCCCCCCTCATTCTCTCATCTTCCCCCTCATTCTCTCATCTCCCCCCCACATTCTCTCTCTCTCCCCCCCTCATTCTCTCCCTCCCCCTCATTCTCTCACCCCCCCCCCCTCATCTCTCCCCTCCCCTCATTCTCTCATCTCCCCCCTCATTCTATCCCCTCCCCCTCATTCTCTCATCTCCCCCCCCTCATTCTCTCATCTCCCCTCCTCATTCTCTCTCTCTCCCCCCTCATTCACTCACCTCCCCCCTCATTCTCTCTCTCTCCCCCCCTCATTCTCTCATCCCCCCCCTCATTCCTCTCTCCCCCCCTCATTCTCTTCTCCCCCCTCATTCTCTCATCTCCCCCCTCATTCTCTCATCTCCCTCCCTCATTCTCTCTCTCCCCCCTCATTCTCTCTCTCCCCCCCCTCATTCTCTCATCTCCCCCCCTCATTCTCTCTCTCCCCCCCTCATTCTCTCATCTCCCCCCACATTCTCTCATCTCCCCCCCTCATTCTCTCATCTCCCCCCCTCATTCTCTCATCTCCCCCCCTCATTCTCTCATCTCCCCCCCCCCTCATTTTCTCATCTCCCCCCCTCATTCTCTCCCCTCCCCCTCATTCTCTCATCTCCCCCCTCATTCTCTCTCCCTCCTCATTCTCTCTCTCTCCCCCCTCATTCTCTTACCTCCCCCTCATTCTCTCCCCTCCCCCTATTCTCTCATCTCCCCCCTCATTCTCTCTCTCACCCCTCATTCTCTCTCTCTCTCTCCCCCCCTCATTCTCTCATCTCCCCCCCCTCATTCTCCCTCTCACCCCTCATTCTCCCTCTCACCCCTCATTCTCACTCTCACCCCTCATTCTCTCTCTCCCCCTCATTCTCTCATCTCCCCCCCTCATTCTCACTCTCCCTCCTTATTCTCTCTCCCCCCTCATTCTCTCCCCCCTCATTCTCTCTCCCCTCCCCCTCATTCTCTCTCTCCCCCCCTCATTCTCTATGTCTCCCCCCTCATTCTCTCTCTCTCCCCTCATTCTCTCTCCCCCCTCTTTCTCCCCCTACCCCTCATTCTCTCTCTCCCCTTACCCCCTCATTCTCTTTCTGACCCCTCATTCTCTTTCTCCCTCATTCTCCCACTCTTCCCTCATTCTTCCTCATTCTCCTTCTCTCCCTCATCCTCCCTCTCTCCCTTATTCTCTCCCTCTCCCCTCATTCTCTCTCTCGTCGTAATTTTCTTTCTCCCTCATTCTCCCGCTCTCTCCCTCATTCTCTCTCATTCTCCCTCTCTCCCTCATTCTCTCTCATTCTCGCGCTCTCTCCCTCATTCTCCCGCTCTCCCTCATTCTCTCTCATTCTCACACTCTCCCTCATTCTCCCTATCTCCCTCATCCTCTCTCCCTCATTCTCTCTCTCTCTCCCTCATTCACCTGCTCTCTCCCTCATTCTCCCGCGCTCTCCCTCATTCTCTCTCCCCCCTCATTCTCTCTCTCCCCCTTCATTCTCCAGCGCTCTCCCTCATTCTCTCTTCCTCATTCTCTCTAATTCTCCCTCTATCTCCTTATTCTCTCCCTCATTCTCTTCCTCTCACTCTCTCTCTCATTCTCTCTCTCCTCATTCTCCCGCGCTCTCCCTCATTATCTCTCTTCCTCATTCTCTCTAATTCTCCCTCTATCTCCTTATTCTCTCCCTCATTCTCTTCCTCTCACTCTCTCCCTCATTCTTTCCCTCATTCTCCTTCTCCTCATTCTCCTTCTCTCCCTCATTCTCTCCCGCTCTCCCTCATTCTCTCCCGCTCTCCCTCATTCTCTCCCGCTCTCCCTCATTCTCCCGCTCTCCCTCATTCTCCCGCTCTCTCCCTCTCTCCCTCTCTCTCATTCTCCATATCTCCCTCATTCTCCTGCTCTCCCTCATTCTCTTCCTCTCCCCCATTCTCTTCCTCTCACTCTCTCCCTTATTCTCTTTCTCCTCATTCTCCTTCTCTCCCTTATACTCTCCCTCATTCTCTTCCTCTCCCCCATTCTCTTCCTCTCACTCTCTCCCTCATTCTCTTTCTCCTCATTCACCTTCTCCTCATTCTCCTTCTCTCCCTCATTCTCTCCCGTTCTCCCTCATTCTCTCCCGCTCTCCCTCATTCTCCCGCTCTCTCCCTCTCTCTCTCATTCTCCATATCTCCCTCATTCTCCCGCTCTCCCTCATTCTCCCGGTCTCCTCATTCTCTCTCTCTCCCTCATTCTCTCTCTCTCCCTCATTCTCTCTAATTCTCCCTCTATCTCCTTATTCTCTCTCTCATTCTCTTCCTCTCTCTCATTCTCTTCCTCTCACTTTCTCCCTCATTCTCTCTCTCCTCATTCTCTCCTGTTCTCCCTCATTCTCGCGCTCTCTCCCTCATTCTTGCTCATTCTCCCGCTCTCCCTCATTCTCTCTCTCTCTCCCTCATTCTCCCGCTCTCTCCCTCATTCTCCCGCTCTCTCCCTCATTCTTGCTCATTCTCCCGCTCTCCCTCATTCTCCTTATTCTCTCCCTCATTCTCTTCCTCTCTCTCATTCTCTCCCTCATTCTCTCTCTTCTCATTCTCTTCTCGCTCTCCCTCATTCTCTCCCGTTATCCCTCATTCTCCATATCTCCTTCATTCTCTCGCTCTCCCTCATTCTCCCGCTCTCCCTCATTCTCCCGCTCTCCCTCATTCTCTCCCGCTCTCCCTCATTCTCTCCCTCATTCTCTCCCTCTCTCCTTCATTCTCTCCCTCTCTCCTTCATTCTCTCCCTCTCTCCTTCATTCTCTCCCTCTCTCCTTCATTCTCTCACTCTCTCCCTCATTCTCCCTCTCTCCCTCATTCTCTCCCTCTTTTCTTCATTCTCTCTCCCTCATCCTCCCGCTCCCTTCCTCATTCCCTCACTCTCCCTCATTATCTTCCTCATTCTCTTGCTCTCCCTTATTCTCCCTCATTCTCTCGCTCTCCCTCATTCTCTTGCTCTCACTAATTCTCTCTCTCCCTCCCTCATTCTCTCGCTCTACCTCATTCTCCCGCTCTCTCTCATTCGCCCTCTCTCCATCATTCTCTACCTCCCCCTCATTCTTCCCTGTCTCTCCCTCATTCTCCCGGTCTCTCCCTCATTCTCCTGCTCTCTCCCTCATTCTCTCTCTCTCTCTCTCTCTCTCTCTCTCTCTCATTCTCCATCTCTCCCTCTCTCCCATTCTCCATCTCTCCCTCTCTCCCTCATTCTCTCTCCCTCCCTCATTCTCTCTCTCTCCCTCATTCTCCCACTCTCTCCCTCATTCTCATGCTCTCCCTCATTCTCTCCCTCTCCCTCATTCTCTCCCGCTCTCCCTCAGTCTCGCGCTCTCTCCCTCATTCTCTCTCTCTCCCTCATTCTCTCCCGCTCTCCCTCATTCTCGCACTCTCTCTCATTCTCCCTCTCTCCCTCATTCTTTCTAATTCTCCCTCTATCTCCTTATTCTCTCCCTCATTCTCTTCCTCTCCCTCATTCTCTTCCTCTCACTCTCTCCCTCATTCTCTCTCTTTCCCTCATTCTCCCGCACTCTCCCGCACTCTCCCTCATTCTCTCTCTTCCTCATTCTCTCTAATTCTCCCTCTATCTCCTTATTCTCTCCCTCATTCTCTTCCTCTCTCTCATTCTCTTCCTCTCCCTCATTCTCTCCCTCATTCTCTCCCTCATTCTCTCCCTCATTCTCCTTCTCCTCATTCTCCTTCTTTCCCTCATTCTCTCCCGCTCTCCCTCATTCTCTCATTCTCCATATCTCCCTCATTCTCCTGCTCTCCCTCATTCTCTTCCTCTCCCCATTCTCTTCCTCTCACTCTCTCGCTCATTCTCTTTCTCCTCTTTCTCCTTCTCCTCATTCTCCTTCTCTCCTCATTCTCTCCCGCTCTCCCTCATTCTCGCGCTCTCTCCCTCATTCTTGCTCATTCTCCTGCTCTTTCTCATTCTCTCCCTCTCGCCCTCATTCTCCCGCTCTCCCTCATTCTCCCGCTCTCCCTCATTCTCCCGCTCTCCCTCATTCTCCCACTCTCCCTCATTCTCCCACTCTCCCTCATTCTCTCCCGCTCTCCCTCATTCTCTCCCTCTCTCCCTCATTCTCTCCCTCTCTCCCTCTCTCCCTCATTCTCTCCCTCTCTCCCTCATTCTCTCCCTCTCTCCTTCATTCTCTCCCTCTCTCCTTCATTCTCTCCCTCTCTCCTTCATTCTCTCCCTCTCTCCCTCATTCTCTCCCTGTTTCCTTCATTCTCTCCCTCTCTCCCTCATCCTCCCGCTCCCTTCCTCATTCCCTCGCTCTCCCTCATTATCTTCCTCATTCTCTCGCTCTCCCTTATTCTCCCTCATTCTCTCGCTCTCCCTCATTCTCTTGCTCTCCCTAATTCTCTCTCCCTCCCTCATTCTCTCGCTCTCCCTCATTCTCCCGCTCTCTCTCATTCGCCCTCTCTCCCTCATTCTCCACCTCCCCCTCATTCTTCCCGGTCTCTCCCTCATTCTCCCGGTCTCTCCCTCATTCTCCCGGTCTCTCCCTCATTCTCCCGCTCTCTCCCTCTCTCCCATTCTCCATCTCTCTCTCCCTCCCTCATTCTCTCTCTCTCCCTCATTCTCCCACTCTCTCCCTCATTCTCATGCTCTCCCTCATTCTCTCCCTCTCCCTCATTCTCTCCCGCTCTCCCTCACTCTCGCGCTCTCTCCCTCATTCTCTCTCTCTCCCTCATTCTCTCCCGCTCTCCCTCATTCTCTTCCTCTCCCTCATTCTCTTCCTCTCACTCTCTCCCTCATTCTCTCTCTTCCTCATTCTCTCTAATTCTCCCTCTATCTCCTTATTCTCTCCCTCATTCTCTTCCTCTTTCTCATTCTCTTCCTCTCCCTCATTCTCTCCCTCATTCTCTCCCTCATTCTCTCCCTCATTCTCCTTCTCCTCATTCTCCTTCTCTCCCTCATTCTCTCCCGCTCTCCCTCATTCTCTCCCGCTCTCCCTCATTCTCCCGCTCTCTCCCTCTCTCTCTCATTCTCCATATCTCCCTCATTCTCCTGCTCTCCCTCATTCTCTTCTTCTCCCCCATTCTCTTCCTCTCACTCTCTTCCTCATTCTCTTTCTCCTCATTCTCCTTCTCCTCATTCTCCTTCTCTCCCTCATTCTCTCCCGCTCATCCTCCCGCTCTCTCCCTCTCTCTCTCATTCTCAATATCTCCCTCATTCTCTCGCTCTCCCTCAATCTCCCGCTCTCCCTCATTCTCTCTCTCTCCCTCATTCTCTCTCTCTCCCTTATTCTCTCCCTCATTCTCTTCCTCTCCCCCATTCTCTTCCTCTCACTCTCTCGCTCATTCTCTTTCTCCTCATTCTCCTTCTCCTCATTCTCCTTCTCTCCCTCATTCTCTCCCGCTCTCCCTCATCCTCCCGCTCTCTCCCTCTCTCTCTCATTCTCAATATCTCCCTCATTCTCTCGCTCTCCCTCAATCTCCTGCTCTCCCTCATTCTCTCTCTCTCCCTCATTCTCTCTCTCTCCCTCATTCTCGCACTCTCTCCCTCATTCTCCCTCTCTCCCTCATTCTCTCTAATTCTCCCTCTATCTCCTTATTCTCTCCCTCATTCTCTTCCTCTCTCTCATTCTCTTCCTCTCACTCTCTCCCTCATTCTCTCTCTCCTCATTCTCTCCCGTTCTCCCTCATTCTCTCCTGTTCTCCCTCATTCTCCCGCTCTCTCCCTCTATCCCTCATTCTCCTGCTCTTCCTCATTCTCTCTTTCTCCCTCATTCTCTCCCGCTCTCCCTCATTCTCGCGCTCTCTCCCTCATTCTTGCTCATTCTCCTGCTCTCCCTCATTCTCTCCCTCTCGCCCTCATTCTCCCGCTCTCCCTCATTCTCCCCGCTCTCCCTCATTCTCCCGCTCTCCCTCATTCTCCCGCTCTCCCTCAGTCTCCCGCTCTCCCTCATTCTCTCCCTCTCTCCTTCATTCTCTCCCTCTCTCCCTCATTCTCTCCCTCTCTCCCTCATTCTCTCCCTCTCTCCCTCATTCTCTCCCTCTCTCCTTCATTCTCTCCCTCTCTCCCTCATCCTCTCGCTCCCTCCCTCATTCTCGCGCTCTCTCCCTCATTCTCTCCCTCTCTTCTTCATTCTCTCCCTCTCTCCCTCATTCTCGCGCTCTCTCCCTCATTCTCTCTAATTCTCCCTTTATCTCCTTATTCTCTCCCACATTCTCTTCCTCTCCCTCATTCTATTCCTCTCTCTCATTTCTTTCTCCCTCATTCTCTCTCTCCTCATTCTCTCCCGTTATACCTCATTCTCTCCCCGCTCTCCCTCATTCTCTCTCTCCTCATTCTCTCCCCGTTATCCCTCATTCTCTCCCGCTCTCCCTCATTCTCTCGCTCTCCCTCATTCTCTCGCTCTCCCTCATTCTCCCGCTCTCCCTCATTCTCTCCCTCATTCTCTCCCTCTCTCCTTCATTCTCTCCCTCTCTCCTTCATTCTCCCCCTCTCTCCTTCACTCTCTCCCTCATTCTCTTCCTCTCTCTCATTCTCTTCCTCTCCCTCATTCTCTCCCTCATTCTCTCCTCATTCTCTCCCTCATTCTCCTTCTCCTCATTCTCCTTCTTTCCCTCATTCTCTCCCGCTCTCCCTCATTCTCTCATTCTCCATATCTCCCTCATTCTCCTGCTCTCCCTCATTCTCTTCCTCTCCCCCATTCTCTTCCTCTCACTCTCTCGCTCATTCTCTTTCTCCTCTTCTCTCCTTCTCCTCATTCTCCTTCTCTCCCTCATTCTCTCCCGCTCTCCCTCATTCTCGCGCTCTCTCCCTCATTCTTGCTCATTCTCCTGCTCTTTCTCATTCTCTCCCTCTCGCCCTCATTCTCCCGCTCTCCCTCATTCTCCCGCTCTCCCTCATTCTCCCGCTCTCCCCTCATTCTCCCACTCTCCCTCATTCTCCCACTCTCCCTCATTCTCTCCCGCTCTCCCTCATTCTCTCCCTCTCTCCCTCATTCTCTCCCTCTCTCCCTCTCTCCCTCATTCTCTCCCTCTCTCCCTCATCTCTCCCTCTCTCCTTCATTCTCTCCCTCTCTCCTTCATTCTCTCCCTCTCTCCTTCATTCTCTCCCTCTCTCCCTCATTCTCTCCCTGTTTCCTTCATTCTCTCCCTCTCTCCCTCATCCTCCCGCTCCCTTCCTCATTCCCTCGCTCTCCCTCATTATCTTCCTCATTCTCTCGCTCTCCCTTATTCTCCCTCATTCTCTCGCTCTCCCTCATTCTCTTGCTCTCCCTAATTCTCTCTCCCTCCCTCATTCTCTCGCTCTCCCTCATTCTCCCGCTCTCTCTCATTCGCCCTCTCTCCCTCATTCTCCACCTCCCCCTCATTCTTCCCGGTCTCTCCCTCATTCTCCCGGTCTCTCCCTCATTCTCCCGGTCTCTCCTCATTCTCCCGCTCTCTCCCTCTCTCCCATTCTCCATCTCTCTCTCCCTCCCTCATTCTCTCTCTCTCCCTCATTCTCCCACTCTCCCCTCATTCTCATGCTCTCCCTCATTCTCTCCCTCTCCCTCATTCTCTCCCGCTCTCCCTCACTCTCGCGCTCTCTCCCTCATTCTCTCTCTCTCCCTCATTCTCTCCCGCTCTCCCTCATTCTCTTCCTCTCCCTCATTCTCTTCCTCTCACTCTCTCCCTCATTCTCTCTCTTCCTCATTCTCTCTAATTCTCCCTCTATCTCCTTATTCTCTCCCTCATTCTCTTCCTCTTTCTCATTCTCTTCCTCTCCCTCATTCTCTCCCTCATTCTCTCCCTCATTCTCCTTCTCCTCATTCTCCTTCTCTCCCTCATTCTCTCCCGCTCTCCCTCATTCTCTCCCGCTCTCCCTCATTCTCCCGCTCTCTCCCTCTCTCTCTCATTCTCCATATCTCCCTCATTCTCCTGCTCTCCCTCATTCTCTTCTTCTCCCCCATTCTCTTCCTCTCACTCTCTTCCTCATTCTCTTTCTCCTCATTCTCCTTCTCCTCATTCTCCTTCTCTCCCTCATTCTCTCCCGCTCTCCCTCATCCTCCCGCTCTCTCCCTCTCTCTCTCATTCTCAATATCTCCCTCATTCTCTCGCTCTCCCTCAATCTCCCGCTCTCCCTCATTCTCTCTCTCTCCCTCATTCTCTCTCTCTCCCTTATTCTCTCCCTCATTCTCTTCCTCTCCCCCATTCTCTTCCTCTCACTCTCTCGCTCATTCTCTTTCTCCTCATTCTCCTTCTCCTCATTCTCCTTCTCTCCCTCATTCTCTCCCGCTCTCCCTCATCCTCCCGCTCTCTCCCTCTCTCTCTCATTCTCAATATCTCCCTCATTCTCTCGCTCTCCCTCAATCTCCTGCTCTCCCTCATTCTCTCTCTCTCCCTCATTCTCTCTCTCTCCCTCATTCTCGCACTCTCTCCCTCATTCTCCCTCTCTCCCTCATTCTCTCTAATTCTCCCTCTAATCTCCTTATTCTCTCCCTCATTCTCTTCCTCTCTCTCATTCTCTTCCTCTCACTCTCTCCCTCATTCTCTCTCTCCTCATTCTCTCCCGTTCTCCCTCATTCTCTCCTGTTCTCCCTCATTCTCCCGCTCTCTCCCTCTATCCCTCATTCTCCTGCTCTTCCTCATTCTCTCTTTCTCCCTCATTCTCTCCCGCTCTCCCTCATTCTCGCGCTCTCTCCCTCATTCTTGCTCATTCTCCTGCTCTCCCTCATTCTCTCCCTCTCGCCCTCATTCTCCCGCTCTCCCTCATTCTCCCGCTCTCCCTCATTCTCCCGCTCTCCCTCATTCTCCCGCTCTCCCTCAGTCTCCCGCTCTCCCCTCATTCTCTCCCTCTCTCCTTCATTCTCTCCCTCTCTCCCTCATTCTCTCCCTCTCTCCCTCATTCTCTCCCTCTCTCCCTCATTCTCTCCCTCTCTCCTTCATTCTCTCCCTCTCTCCCTCATCCTCTCGCTCCCTCCCTCATTCTCGCGCTCTCTCCCTCATTCTCTCCCTCTCTTCTTCATTCTCTCCCTCTCTCCCTCATTCTCGCGCTCTCTCCCTCATTCTCTCTAATTCTCCCTTTATCTCCTTATTCTCTCCCACATTCTCTTCCTCTCCCTCATTCTATTCCTCTCTCTCATTCTCTCCCTCATTCTCTCTCTCCTCATTCTCTCCCGTTATACCTCATTCTCTCCCGCTCTCCCTCATTCTCTCTCTCCTCATTCTCTCCCGTTATCCCTCATTCTCTCCCGCTCTCCCTCATTCTCTCGCTCTCCCTCATTCTCTCGCTCTCCCTCATTCTCCCGCTCTCCCTCATTCTCTCCCTCATTCTCTCCCTCTCTCCTTCATTCTCTCCCTCTCTCCTTCATTCTCCCCCTCTCTCCTTCACTCTCTCCCTCATTCTCTCCCTTATTCTCTCCCTCATTCTCTTCCTCTCCCTCATTCTCTTCCTCTCACTCTCTCCCTCATTATCTCTCTTCCTCATTCTCTCTAATTCTCCCTCTATCTCCTTATTCTCTCCCTCATTCTCTTCCTCTCCCTCATTCTCTCCCTCATTCGCTCCCTCATTCTCTCCCTCATTCTCCTTCTCTCCCTCATTCTCTCCCGCTCTCCCTCATTCTCTCCCGCTCTCCCTCATTCTCCCACTCTCTCCCTCTCTCTCTCATTCTCCATATCTCTCTCATTCTCCTGCTCTCCCTCATTCTCTTCCTCTCCCCCATTCTCTTCCTCTCACTCTCTCCCTCATTCTCTTTCTCCTCATTCTCCTTCTCTCCCTTATTCTCTCCCTCATTCTCTTCCTCTCCCCATTCTCTTCCTCTCACTCTCTCCCTCATTCTCTCGCTCTCCCTCATTCTCCCGCTCTCCCTCATTCTCCCGCTCTCCCTCATTCTCTCTCTCTCCTTCATTCTCTCTCTCTCCCTCATTCTCACACTCTATCCCCCATTCTCCCTCTCTCCCTCATTCTCTCTAATTCTCCCTCTCTCTCTCATTCTCCATATCTCCCTCATTCTCCTGCTCTCCCTCATTCTCTTCCTCTCACTCTCTCCCTCATTCTCTTTCTCCTCATTCTCCTTCTCTCCCTTATTCTCTCCCTCATTCTCTTCCTCTCCCCCATTCTCTTCCTCTCCCGCTCTCCCTCATTCTCCCGCTCTCCCTCATTCCCTCCCGCTCTCCCTCATTCTCTCCCTCATTCTCTCCCTCTCTCCTTCATTTTCTCCCTCTCTCCTTCATTCTCCCCCTCTCTCCTTCACTCTCTCCCTCATTCTCTCCCTCATTCTCTCCCTCATCCTCCCGCTCCCTTCCTCATCCTCCCGCTCCCTTCCTCATCCTCCCGCTCCCTTCCTCATTCTCCCGCTCTCTCCCTCATTCCCTCGCTCTGCCTCATTATCTTCTTCTCATTCTCTCGCTCTCCCTTATTCTCCCTCATTCTCCCGCTCTCCCTCATTCTCTTCCTCTCCCTCATTCTCTTCCTCTCACTCTCTCCCTCATTCTCTCTCTCCTCATTCTCTCCCGCTCTCCCTCATTCTCCCTCTCTCCCTCATTCTCCCGCTCTCCCTCATTCTCTTCCTCTCCCTCATTCTCTTCCTCTCACTCTCTCCCTCATTCTCTCTCTCCTCATTCTCTCCCGCTCTCCCTCATTCTCCCTCTCTCCCTCATTCTCCCGCTCTCCCTCATTCTCTTCATCTCCCTCATTCTCTTCCTCTCACTCTCTCCCTCATTCTCTCTCTCCTCATTCTCTCCCGCTCTCCCTCATTCTCCCTCTCTCCCTCATTCTCCCGCTCTCCCTCATTCTCTTCCTCTCCCTCATTCTCTTCCTCTCACTCTCTCCCTCATTCTCTCTCTCTCCTCATTCTCTCCCCCAATCTCTCCCTCATTCTTCTCCCCTCTCTCCCTCATTCTCTTCCTCTCACTCTCTCCCTCATTCTCTCTCTTCTCATTCTCCTGCTCTCCCTCATTCTCTCCGGTTCTCCCTCATTCTCTCCCACTCTCTCCCTCATTTTCCCGCTCTCTCCCTCATTCTCCCGCTCTCTCCCTCATTCTCCCTCTCTCCCTCATTCTCCCTCTCTCCCTCATTCTCCTCTCTCCCTCATTCTCCATCTCTCCCTCATTCTCCATCTCTCCCTCATTCTCCGTCTCTCCCTTATTCTCCCTCTCTCCCTCATTCTCTTCCTCTCCCTCATTCTCTTCCTCTCCCTCATTCTCTTCCTCTCACTCTCTCCTCATTCTCTCTCTCCTCATTCTCCTGCTCTCCCTCATTCTCTCCCGTTCTCCCTCATTCTCTCCCGCGCTCTCCCTCATTCTCCCGCTCTCTCCCTCATTCTCCGCTCTCCCTCATTCTCTCCCTCTCTCCTTCATTCTCCCGCTCTCTCCCTCATTCTCCCGCTCTCCCTCATTCTCCCGCTCTCCCTCAATCTCCCGCTCTCTCCCTCATTCCCTCGCTCTCCCTCATTATCTTCCTCATTCTCTCGCTCTCCCTAATTCTCTCTCCCTCCCTCATTCTCTCGCTCTCCCTCATTATCCCGCTCTCTCCTCATTCGCCCTCTCTCTCCCTCATTCTCTCTCTCTCTCATTTTCTCTCTCATTCTCCATCTCTCCCTCTCTCCCTCATTCTCCCGCTCTCCCTCATTCTCCCGCTCTCCCCCTCATTCTCCCGGTCTCTCCCTCATTCTCCCGCTCTCTCCCTCATTCTCTCTCTCTCTCTCTCTCTCTCTCTCTCATTTTCTCTCTCATTCTCCATCTCTCCCTCTCTCCCTCATTCTCTCTCCCTCCCTCATTCTCTCTCTCTCCCTCATTCTCCCACTCTCTCCCTCATTCTCCCACTCTCCCTCAGTCTCGCGCTCTCTCCCTCATTCTCCCTCTCTCCCTCATTCTTTCTAATTCTCCCTCTTTCTCCTTATTCTCTCCCTCATTCTCTTCCTCTCCCTCATTCTCTTCCTCTCACTCTCTCCCTCATTCTCTCTCTCCTCATTCTCTCCCGTTATCCCTCATTCTCCCTCTCTCCCTCATTCTCTCTCTCTCCCTCATTCTCCCTCTCTCCCTCATTCTCTCTCTCCTCATTCTCCTGCTCTCCCTCATTCTCTCCCGTTCTCCCCTCATTCTCTCCCGCTCTCTCCCTCATTTTCCCGCTCTCTCCCTCATTCTCCCGCTCTCTCCCTCATTCTCCCTCTCTCCCTCATTCTCCCTCTCTCCCTTATTCTCCCTCTCTCCCTCATTCTCTCCCGTTCTCCTCATTCTCTCCCGCTCTCTCCCTCATTTTCCCGCTCTCTCCCTCATTCTCCCGCTCTCTCCCTCATTCTCCCTCTCTCCCTCATTCTCCCTCATTCTCCCTCTCTCCCTTATTCTCCCTCTCTCCCTCATTCTCTCCCGTTCTCCCTCATTCTCTCCCGCTCTCTCCCTCATTCTCCCGCTCTCTCCTTCTCTCCCTCATTCTCTCGCTCTCCCTCATTCTCTCCCTCTCTCCTTCATTCTCTCCCTCATTCTCTCCCTCTCTCCTTCATTCTCTCCCTCTCTCCCTCATTCTCCCGCTCTCTCCCTCATTCTCCCGCTCTCTCCCTCATTCTCCCGCTCTCTCCCTCATTCCCTCGCTCTCCCTCATTGTCTTGCTCTCCCTCATTCTCCCTCTCCCCTTCCTCATTCTCTTGCTCTCCCTCATTCTCTCGCTCTCCCTAATTCTCCCTCTCCCTCCCTCATTCTCCCACTCTTTCATTCGCCCTCTCTCCCTCATTCTCCATCTGTCCCTCATTCTCCATCTGTCCCTCATTCTCCATCTGTCCCTCATTCTCCATCTGTCCCTCATTCTCCCTCTCTCTCCCTCATTCTCCCGCTCTCTCTCATTCTCCCTCTATCCCTCATTCTCTCCCTCGTTCTCTCCCTCGTTCTCTCCCTCGTTCTCCCTCTCCCTCATTCTCCCTCTCCCTCGTTCTCCCTCTCCCTCGTTCTCCCTCTCCCTCGTTCTCCCTCTCTCCTCGTTCTCCCTCTCCCTCATTCTCCCTCTCCCTCATTCTCCCTCTCCCTCATTCTCCCCTCTCCCTCATTCTCCCTCTCCCTCTCCCTCATTCTCCCTCTCCCTCATTCTCCTTCTCCCTCATTCTCCCTCTCTCCTCATTCTCCCTCTCTCCTCATTCTCCCTCTCTCCTCATTCTCCCTCTCCTCATTCTCCCTCTCCCTCATTCTCCCTCTCCCTCTCCCTCATTCTCCCTCTCCCTCATTCTCCCTCTCCCTCTCCCTCATTCTCCCTCTCCTCATTCTCCCTCTGTCCTCATTCTCCCTCTCCCTCATTCTCCCTCTCTCCTCATTCTCCCTCTCTCCTCATTCTCCCACTCTCCTCATTCTCCCTCTCTCCTCATTCTCCCTCTCTCCTCATTCTCCCTCTCTCCTCATTCTCCCTCTCTCCTCATTCTCCCTCTCTCCTCATTCTCCCTCTCTCCTCATTCTCTCCCTCATCCTCCCTCTCTCCCTCATTTTCCCTCTCCCTCATTCTCCCTCTCTCCCTAATTCCTCCTCTCCCTCATTCTCTCTCTTTTAGGTATTTTGACTTCCCCCTCTCCCCCCTCTCCCTTCTCTCTCTCCCCTTTTCCTGTTGATATAAACACCCCCGCTCCCTCTCTCACACACAGGCTGCCAGAGACACAATACACATTCTGTTTAATACACAAAGGACTTTTTATTGAAGTAACTTTTAATTCCCATTCAACATAAGGAGGATTCTGAGACTTTCCAAATGTCACCCGCAATGCATCCTGGTACCTATACTGCACGTGTTTAACCCATTCCCTGCCAGGGGTCTCGCAAAGCGATGTAATAACACGCAGATAGATATAATAACACGCAGAGAGATATAATAACACGCAGAGAGATATAACGCGCAGAGAGATAATAACGCGCAGAGAGATATAATAACGCGCAGAGAGATATAATAACGCGCAGAGAGATATAATAACACGCAGAGATATAATAACACGCAGAGAGATATAATAACGCGCAGAGATATAATAACGCGCAGAGATATAATAACGCGCAGAGAGATATAATAACACACAGAGAGATATAATAACGCGCAGAGAGATATAATAACACGCAGATAGATATAATAACACGCAGAGAGATATAATAACGCGCAGAGAGATATAATAACACGCAGAGATATAATAACACGCAGAGAGATATAATAACGCGCAGAGAGATATAATAACGCGCAGAGATATAATAACGCGCAGAGAGATATAATAACACGCAGAGAGATATAATAACGCGCAGAGAGATATAATAACGCGCAGAGAGATATAATAACACGCAGAGATATAATAACACGCAGATAGATATAATAACACGCAGAGAGATATAATAACGCGCAGAGAGATATAATAACACGCAGAGATATAATAACACGCAGAGATATAATAACACGCAGATAGATATAATAACACGCAGAGAGATATAATAACGCGCAGAGAGATATAATAACACGCAGAGATATAATAACACGCAGAGAGATATAATAACACGCAGAGAGATATAATAACACGCAGAGATATAATAACACGCAGAGATATAATAACGCGCAGAGAGATATAATAACGCGCAGAGATATAATAACACGCAGAGATATAATAACACACAGAGAGATATAATAACACGCAGAGATATAATAACGCGCAGAGATATAATAACACACAGAGAGATATAATAACACGCAGAGATATAATAACGCGCAGAGATATAATAACGCGCAGAGAGATATAATAACACGCAGAGATATAATAACACGCAGAGATATAATAACACGCAGATAGATATAATAACACGCAGAGAGATATAATAACGCGCAGAGAGATATAATAACACGCAGAGATATAATAACACGCAGAGAGATATAATAACACGCAGAGAGATATAATAACACGCAGAGATATAATAACACGCAGAGATATAATAACGCGCAGAGAGATATAATAACGCGCAGAGATATAATAACACGCAGAGATATAATAACACACAGAGAGATATAATAACACGCAGAGATATAATAACGCGCAGAGATATAATACGCGCAGAGAGATATAATAACGCGCAGAGAGATATAATAACACGCAGAGATATAATAACACGCAGAGCGATATAATAACGCGCAGAGAGATATAATAACGCGCAGAGAGATATAATAACGCGCAGAGAGATATAATAACGCGCAGAGATATAATAACACGCAGATAGATATAATAACACACAGAGATATAATAACACGCAGAGCGATATAATAACACGCAGAGAGATATAATAACGCGCAGAGATATAATAACGCACAGAGAGATATAATAACACGCAGAGATATAATAACACGCAGAGCGATATAATAACGCGCAGAGATATAATAACGCGCAGAGAGATATAATAACGAGCAGAGAGATATAATAACGCGCAGAGAGATATAATAACGCGCAGAGAGATATAATAACGCGCAGAGAGATATAATAACGCGCAGAGAGATATAATAACACGCAGAGAGAGATAATAACACGCAGAGAGATATAATAACGCGCAGAGAGATATAATAACGCGCAGAGATATAATAACGCGCAGAGCGATATAATAACGCGCAGAGAGATATAATAACACGCAGAGAGATATAATAACGCGCAGAGAGATATAATAACACGCAGAGATATAATAACGCGCAGAGATATAATAACACGCAGAGAGATATAATAACACGCAGAGATATAATAACACGCAGAGATATATAATAACACGCAGAGAGATATAATAACACGCAGAGAGATATAATAACACGCAGAGAGATATAATAACACGCAGAGAGAGATAATAACACGCAGAGATATAATAACGCGCAGAGATATAATAACACGCAGAGAGATATAATAACACGCAGAGATATAATAACACGCAGAGATATATAATAACACGCAGAGAGATATAATAACACGCAGAGAGAGATAATAACACGCAGAGATATATAATAACACGCAGAGAGATATAATAACACGCAGAGAGATATAATAACACGCAGAGAGAGATAATAACACGCAGAGATATATAATAACACGCAGAGATATAATAACGCGCAGAGATATAATAACACGCAGAGAGATATAATAACACGCAGAGATATAATACACGCAGAGATATATAATAACACGCAGAGAGATATAATAACACGCAGAGAGATATAATAACACGCAGAGAGATATAATAACACGCAGAGAGATATAATAACACGCAGAGATATAATAACGCGCAGAGATATAATAACACGCAGAGAGATATAATAACACGCAGAGAGATATAATAACACGCAGAGAGAGATAATAAACACGCAGAGATATATAATAACACGCAGAGATATAATAACACGCAGAGAGATATAATAACGCGCAGAGAGATATAATAACGCGCAGAGAGATATAATAACGCGCAGAGAGATATAATAACACGCAGAGAGATATAATAACACGCAGAGAGATATAATAACACGCAGAGAGATATAATAACACGCAGAGATATAATAACGCGCAGAGATATAATAACACGCAGAGAGATATAATAACACGCAGAGAGATATAATAACACGCAGAGAGAGATAATAACACGCAGAGATATATAATAACACGCAGAGATATAATAACACGCAGAGAGATATAATAACGCGCAGAGAGATATAATAACGCGCAGAGAGATATAATAACGCGCAGAGAGATATAATAACGCGCAGAGAGATATAATAACACGCAGAGATATAATAACACGCAGAGATATAATAACACGCAGAGATATAATAACACGCAGAGATATATAATAACACGCAGAGATATATAATAACACGCAGAGATATATAATAACATGCAGAGAGATATAGTAACACGCAGAGAGATATAATAACACGCAGAGAGATATAATAACATGCAGATATATAATAACACGCAGAGAGATATAATAACGCGCAGAGAGATATAATAACGCGCAGAGAGATATAATAACGCGCAGAGAGATATAATAACACGCAGAGAGATATAATAACGCGCAGAGAGATATAATAACGCGCAGAGATATAATAACGCGCAGAGAGATATAATAACGCGCAGAGAGATATAATAACGCGCAGAGAGATATAATAACGCGCAGAGAGATATAATAACGCGCAGAGATATATAATAACACGCAGAGAGAGATAATAACACGCAGAGAGATATAATAACACGCAGAGTGATATAATAACACGCAGAGAGATATAATAACACGCAGAGAGAGATAATAACACGCAGAGATATATAATAACACGCAGAGATATAATAACATGCAGAGAGATATAATAACACGCAGAGAGATATAATAACATGCAGAGAGATATAATAACACGCAGAGAGATATAATAACACGCAGAGAGATATAATAACGCGCAGAGATATAATAACACGCAGAGAGATATAATAACGCGCAGAGAGATATAATAACGCGCAGAGAGATATAATAACGAGCAGAGATATATAAAACACGCAGAGAGATATAATAACATGCAGAGATATAATAACACGCAGAGAGATATAATAACACGCAGAGAGAGATAATAACACGCAGAGATATAATAACGCGCAGAGATATAATAACGCGCAGAGAGATATAATAACACGCAGGAGATATAATAACACGCAGAGATATATAATAACACGCAGAGAGATATAATAACACGCAGAGAGAGATAATAACACGCAGAGATATATAATAACACGCAGAGAGATATAATAACACGCAGAGAGATATAATAACACGCAGAGAGAGATAATAACACGCAGAGATATATAATAACACGCAGAGATATAATAACGCGCAGAGATATAATAACGCGCAGAGAGATATAATAACACGCAGAGATATAATAACACGCAGAGATATATAATAACACGCAGAGAGATATAATAACACGCAGAGAGATATAATAACACGCAGAGAGATATAATAACACGCAGAGAGATATAATAACACGCAGAGATATAATAACGCGCAGAGATATAATAACACGCAGAGAGATATAATACACGCAGAGAGATATAATAACACGCAGAGAGAGATAATAACACGCAGAGATATATAATAACACGCAGAGATATAATAACACGCAGAGAGATATAATAACGCGCAGAGAGATATAATAACGCGCAGAGAGATATAATAACACGCAGAGAGATATAATAACACGCAGAGAGATATAATAACACGCAGAGAGATATAATAACACGCAGAGATATAATAACGCGCAGAGATATAATAACACCGCAGAGAGATATAATAACACGCAGAGAGACATAATAACACGCAGAGAGAGATAATAACACGCAGAGATATATAATAACACGCAGAGATATAATAACACGCAGAGAGATATAATAACGCGCAGAGAGATATAATAACGCGCAGAGAGATATAATAACGCGCAGAGAGATATAATAACGCGCAGAGAGATATAATAACACGCAGAGAGATATAATAACACGCAGAGATATAATAACACGCAGAGATATAATAACACGCAGAGATATATAATAACACGCAGAGATATATAATAACATGCAGAGAGATATAATAACACGCAGAGAGATATAATAACACGCAGAGAGATATAATAACATGCAGATATATAATAACACGCAGAGAGATATAATAACGCGCAGAGAGATATAATAACACGCAGAGAGATATAATAACGCGCAGAGAGATATAATAACACGCAGAGAGATATAATAACGCGCAGAGAGATATAATAACGCGCAGAGAGATATAATAACACGCAGAGATATAATAACGCGCAGAGAGATATAATAACGCGCAGAGAGATATAGTAACGCGCAGAGAGATATAATAACGCGCAGAGAGATATAATAACGCGCAGAGATATATAATAACACGCAGAGAGAGATAATAACACGCAGAGAGATATAATAACACGCAGAGTGATATAATAACACCCAGAGAGATATAATAACACGCAGAGAGAGATAATAACACGCAGAGATATATAATAACACGCAGAGATATAATAACACGCAGAGAGATATAATAACGCGCAGAGAGATATAATAACGCGCAGAGAGATATAATAACGCGCAGAGAGATATAATAACATGCAGAGAGATATAATAACACGCAGAGAGATATAATAACACGCAGAGAGATATAATAACACGCAGAGAGATATAATAACACGCAGAGAGATATAATAACGCGCAGAGATATAATAACACGCAGAGAGATATAATAACGCGCAGAGAGATATAATAACACGCAGAGAGATATAATAACGAGCAGAGATATATAATAACACGCAGAGAGATATAATAACATGCAGAGATATAATAACACGCAGAGAGATATAATAACGCGCAGAGAGATATAATAACACGCAGAGAGATATAATAACACGCAGAGAGATATAATAACACGCAGAGATATATAATAACACGCAGAGAGATATAATAACACGCAGAGATATATAATAACACGCAGAGATATATAATAACACGCAGAGAGATATAATAACACGCAGAGATATATAATAACACGCAGAGAGAATAACACGCAGAGACATATAATAACACGCAGAGAGATATAATAACACGCAGAGAGATATAATAACACGCAGAGAGATATAATAACACGCAGAGAGATATAATAACACGCAGAGAGGTATAATAACACGCAGAGAGATATAATAACGCGCAGCGAGATATAATAACACGCAGAGATATAATAACATGCAGAGAGATATAATAACATGCAGTGATATAATAACACGCAGAGATATAATAACACGCAGAGATATAATAACACGCAGAGATATATAATATCACG
>NW_027455929.1:0-28196 GCF_040206685.1 Ascaphus truei | reverse complement strand
CGCCATGGCCCATCATACGCTCACCCTAGGTCCCCCTTATCATGGCCGCCTGGGCCTACCCACATAGGATAGAACCCAGCTACCTAAGATTTGTGCCAGGGGTACAGCGCCCGATCGCCTGCAGCCCACACAATCTTTTCAGGGGGACCGTTACCTGGCGGCCCATCCGCATCGGGTGGAGCCCCATTTCGGGTATTCACGGTGTCCCTACGATGACTGGCCTGACAGTTCCGCCACCCCGAGGACCCAATAAGGCCACTTACTGGGGACTCACCCCACATCCCAAGCTGTGACCCTAAACCCTGACTGCTTGCAAATGCCCGTGCATGCCATTAATAAAATTGTCCTCGCCCTCGCTCTTCCCACTGTGAAGACTGAAAGCATGTTAGACTGCACGATTATTTTGTTACTCGTATTCTAAAAGCTCCAAGGAAGGCCAAGGAAGGCCAAGGAAGGCCAAGGAAGGCCAAGGAAGGCCAAGGAAGGCCAAGGAAGGCCAAGGAAGGCCAAGGAAGGGCAAGGAAGGCCAAGGAAGGGCAAGGTGAAAGCAGCTCTAACTAACCTGATTTCGAAAGGCCAAATCCCTCAATCCCTTTGCCCCAACTGATACAGATAATTTGGGCAGGTCAAACCTCTTTCCTGCACGCCTGGTGCTGCCCGCCTAAATGCAGGCCACTTAAAGTGAGATAGTGCGTCTGCGATTACTTTAAGCTTCCCTGGGACATGTTTTGCTTTAAAGGTTATATTCCCCTGCATGCACTGCAAGACCAGCCTGCGCAATAAGCCTATCACTGGTGGGGAAGTTGCCGATAGGCCGTTCACTGCCTCCACCACCCCCAAATTGTCTGACCAGAATATTATGTGCCTGTTTGCCAATTCCTTGGCCCATAACTCCTTTGCTACTGTAATGGGGACACACTCCAGGAAAGCCATGTTCTTAGTTAGCAATGTAAAAGGGTTTTGGCTGCACACCACAATATAATAAATACATACAGTTTACCGGTGCTGCTGGTTCAAGGAAGTACCTGCCAGGCAAATTCCAATGTACACTGAGGAAAAAAGAGAGATCCAGCGCTCCACGGATTTCAAGATAAATGAATTTATTGTGCCACAGTGTGGCACAATAAATTCATTTATCTTGAAATCCGTGGAGCGCTGGATCTCTCTTTTTTCCTCAATGTTCTTAGTTAGCCCTGTCTCCGCCCAGTCAGTTGGCCATGGACCCACACACCACTCCCCTCCAAAGTATGCACCAAATTCGTGCCCCCTTCGCATGTCAGTGAATAACTGCAGGGCGTCGCTGGTCTCGCTGCCCCTGACCCACAGCCCTCTCCCATTAAATTGTCTGAGAACCCCCCCTCACCTCTATGTCTGCCTTCAGCTCCCTAGTGATTCAGATATGGTGTTGGGGCTTCCTTGCCCCCGCAGTGGCCCTTTCCAACCTGCGGTTAACTCTCCTGCCCATGGGGATTACTCTGCAGGTGAAGTTTAGCAGAACCAGCAGTGACTGCATTTGTTTCAGGGTCACCGTCCAGACCTCCCCGACCTGACCTAGGCTAGTTTTAAGCTTCCTGTCTTTGTCTGCGGGTAAGCGTGATTCCCTTGCCAACGTGTCAATCTCTATACCGAGGAATGACAGTATCTTATTTATTTATAAAATGTGTTACCAGGAAGTAATACATTGAGAGTCACCTCTCGTTTTCAAGTATGTCCTGGGCACAGAGTTAAGATAATATATGGTTACAAATACAGTTACACAAGTGAACAGAGTATACATTATATGCAACATATTGCATGCACATAGCCTGGTGTCGTCTGTGAGTATCTCTGTTGGGCCCTCAGTTTTCTCCTCGGCTATGGGAACCCCCAATTCCTGTCTTACCGCGGCGAACCTGGGGGACCCACCAGCAGGAAGTCATCCGGATAGTGCGCAACTGTGCTAGTCCCCGTCTTACTGACTACGCACCAGCATAGGAAAGTACTAAAAGCCTCAAAGTAGGCGCATCAAATAGCGCAACCCATAGGGAGACATTTATAAATGTAATACGCCTCTCAAATTTGCACCCTGTCAATCTGAAACTGCTGGGGGCCAAAGGTAACAGCTGAAAGGCTGATTCTATGGCAATTTTAGCCAATAGTGCTCCCTCCCCCCGTATGTTTTAATTATTCCTATGGCGGTGTCGAATGATTGGTAATGTACCCGGCACAGCTCCAGGTCTATGGCATCATTTACAGACCCCCCTCCCCTTTGGTATGACAGGTGTTGTATTAGCCTGAATTTGCCCAGATCCATTTTTGGCACCACACCCAGAGGGCAAATAATTAGCTGGGCGAGGAGGGGGGGGGGAGAGAATGGGCCCACCATACATCCCAATTTTATCTCCCTCTCTATTTTTCTTTAACTACAGTATGTGTGCATATATATCTTGGCAGATTTCAGATTTCGGCTCACTCGCCTTGCTTGTACAGCCCCCCCCCACTGGTATGTGAAACCCCCTTTAGACCCCTCCTCCAGCTCTCTCCCAGTCAGGGTACTCTGTTAACCAATGGCTCAAGACCACTAAGGCTGACCGGTGTTGGGGCCTTTTTTAGGGTCATGTCCTCTCCCCTGTTTGGGGTTGCCCCTGTATTTATCATACCTGGTCTGTATTACATTTTAGTATTTTATTACATTATGCAATTGTTTTGGATGTTTTGAAAAGAAACAGTCCCTGAAAACAGTGAAACCTTGTATCCAGTGTAGCCATGCCATCTGTGGCTACTAGCTTGCTTCCCTCCTAGCAGTAAGTCCTGGTATAAGCAGGCCTTGCCAGTAGTCATCATGGGGTTTTCCCCTTCACCTTTGGTGCTGCATTTGAGTGACAGTAGGGGGTGGTATATCCTGTTGTAGCTTTGACAAGGGGTGCTGCCTTCTGGCTGTACTTAAGGGCCATACATTTGGAGGGTTGTTCCTTCCCTCTGAGGAAGGCAGGTCACACGACTGGGAGCCTGAGATTGGGGCCTTCCCATGTGCTCTTCCCTGCGGGGAGGAGTGAGTGTGATTATACCTCTGCCTCCGCTAGGGAGGTGGGGAAGAGTAAGGATGGCTGCATGTGCCCTTGGCCTGTAGTGACGGTCCAGGGACCATCCTACAGTGGGAGCTGATCTACGGAGACTGTATCCGGCAGAAGACTGCTGCGTAGCTGTGTTACTGCAAAGTGTGTAGTAATAAACCGTTCCTGTTTGCAATATATCTCCGGCCTGGTGTGTGATCTAACTGGGGGGAGAGGTACAAGTTCTCCATTTCCCTGGAGCCTATGGCAGATGGAGGCGCTGCACTGCTAAGTATTATGTGAGGTATGGACCCCAGAAGCCCGTTCCTGTGTCCAAAAGTAATCGCGGATGACTCAGCCCTCTTGTTGCCAGCAGGTATGCACCACATACACCAAGTAATGGCCCCTATCTGCTATTTGGGGGGGGCGGGGACACACCGTTACACCAGTTTGCATTATTTCTCACAACCTGTATTTTCGGGTGACTGCCTGTGGATCCAGGGCTGGCGCAGGTGCATAAGGCGCAGGGGCGGGTGCGTGAGGCGCAGGTGTGTAGTGCGCATAAGAGGCGGGTGCGTGTGGGGTCGGGAAGACGCGTGGGGCTCGTGGGCATAGGGGGGTGCATAAGGGGCGTAAAGCGCAGGGGCATAGGGGCAGGGGAACAAAAAAGACCTAGAGTTTGCCTGAAACATGTGGGAGGAGGTCTTTTTTGTGATGTTCTAGTATCTGTTTTATGTAGACGTAATAAATTGATTTTATTACCTACCTGGTGAGTCTGTCATCCCAAGGAGCAGCGCTGATATCGATCATCTTCTCTTTATGTTGTCTAATAAGATGAAAATGTATAACATCCACATAGTAACAAGAATACTCGTCTACGAGTAATAATACTGCTTGCATGTCAAACCGCAGCTATAACTGTGTAATCCCTAGAGCAGCAGAGGTGGCAGCCTTTTTCTTCTAACCCAGTACAGTGAGGATGCTCATGTTCTGTTCATCTTGTATTTAATGCCACTTGGCCTCAGTAACTCATAGCCCTCAGTATATATTATCATTCTGTAATACCGTAGCCATTTTTGTGCATATCCTTCATGTTGCACAATGAGTGCTCATACCTGTACTAGCTCCCCTCGCCCCCCTTGGTTTCCTTTAAAATCAGACCACTTCCACTTGCTGGTGGACAGTTTAATGTTCCTTGTGGAGCAGTACCTGAGATACGCTAATAGCTAGATTAGCTACGTGTGTGGGCAGTGAGACAGTAGCACTCCCTATCAGTTGGTTTATCTCACACTGCTAGAGCTGTGGCAAAAAAAAGCCGTGGTTGTGGGTTCTAGTCCTGTTGGGTCTGACGCCATTAGGGTTGTATAGAGATCATTTTAGAAAGTGTGGGACGGGACTCATTTAAATATACTTTGCATATTCATTAGCATATCTCTCAGGTGTGCTTCTTTTTTAGCACAGGCATGACTCCCTAATTTATATGGAGGGACGTTTGAGGGGCTATATAGATCTCCCCCTCTCATGTAGTGGAGGTAATCTCTTTTGAAGTGAAACTTCTTTGCTGGCACCTAGGTGAATTTCCTTCGTGGAGACGGAAGTACTGTAACGGAAGTAACGTCGCAGCAGCGGCTGCCACGCGCATGCGCAGAAACGTCCAGAGCGCGCATGCGTAGAAGCAGCAGTTACCATACGCATGCACATCAGCGCCTGGTGCCATGCACATGCGCAGCAGCAACCCCGCCACACTGGGGAGACGGAGACACAATACACAGAGTCACAGAGACACACACACAAACATGAGGCATTCAGTTACTATAAATATAAAAGTGCAAATAGTTAAAACGGGGTTTGTGCCGCGCACTTGCGTTCTAAGTAAAACTTCTTTGCGTTTTGTGACTGAAATTATGTTTTGATTAAAAACATCACCATCACAAATACAATTTCTCTGACAAAACAATGACAAAAGACAAAGACGTTTCACTTACAATGCCCGTGCTCGACACACACACCCTCTTTTTTTTTTTTTAATAGACTAGACTCATTCAATTAATTGATAAGTACAAGCATTGTATACAATTCTCCCTCTCTCTCTCCCCTTCTCTCCCTCTTATGTAATGGAGGTAATCTCTTTTTTACTAGACTAGACGCATTTAATTAATTGGTAAGTACAAGCATTGTATACAAGTCATATGAATCTGGGTGTAGCAAAAGTATCATAGTCTCATAATGCGCTTAATAGAGTTGGTACTAAGTTACGAAGTTTATTGACAATTATAGCAGTTGAATGCTGTTAATACCGGAATGGAGCAATTACGTGGTCTCCGTTGAGGCAGGACTAAATTGCTCTGGGTAAAGTGTGGTAAGAAAGGAAGAATACTTTAATACTCACTATTATCTTCTTCAAGACAAATCAAAGAAAGCACAGTTCTTCCCCCCATCTCACACTCTTTTTTTTTGGTTAATTTTCCTCACATTTTCCAAATCTTTCATTCATTTGTCTTTTTTTTGTGTTCGTTTATCATCAGTGGTGGTTAATATTAATGGGGGAAAAAGGTTGGACGTTCCTGGGCGCATGGACAATTCACAATGTGAGAAGAGGAAAGCAAAAAGGAAATGGAAAAATGAAAAGAGAAATGGTGGTGAAACACAGGAATAATAAATACTGATATTATTCTTGGTCTATGAATATACAACAAAAGACAGGGGAGCCCAATGCTACATCCAAATGACAAAACATATATGGTAATAAGTATAAAGTTAATTACTTCAATAATAATATTTTCTTGGTTATTTAGTGAAACCCTTTGGCCAAAGCATCATAAGCCTGCACACCAACGTCAAGGCATAACCAAATGTGCAGGTCCTCCCAGAGCTCACCCGTCCCCATCTTTTTAACTTGGGAGTTTTTCTCATTTTGCTATATGGACAGGACTCACTTTGGTCGTTTCCCCTCATGCAGAGGTAAAAGGGAAGGTTCACAGTGTTACAAACAACAAACCAGGTACTCTAGTTTAACCCCTTCATTACCTTAATGACTAGCCGCTAAGGAAATGAAGCTGTTTTTATTTTATTTTAATAACACAGTATTGAAGCAGGGGGTCTCCGGAGCTGAACCGCTTTAATTTCAGCCTCGGGAACCTCCTTCTTCCCGAGTTACAGGCCCCGCCCGGTATGGGGTGCTGGCATCTCATGCACGTTTAAATGTCCCGTGTCATGTGACCGGGACATTTAAACTTTGCAGAGATATTGGCACCCCATACCGGGGCCTGTAACTCGGGAAGCAGGAGGTCCCCGGGGCTGAAATTAATGCGGTTCAGCTCCGGAGACCCCCTGCTTCAGTACTGAGTTATTAAAATAAAAGCCGCACGGTCGCCTGGTAGAGGCGCGCAGGTCTGTTTAGCAACAGGAATACACAAGAAGAGAAAACCTAGTGGCAAGCACTCGAACACCATCAATGACACTGTATATGAAATCTTTCAAATACTTTAACGATCCAAAACAAATAAAATATAGGGCTTTAGAAACAGAACAACAAAACAAAGTGACTATGATCGAAGTATGAACTCTATATGAGAGCTCTCGATCAATGACTAATAGGAGTATCAGGTATATATCCTAATACTGATCAGGCACAGGATATATGCTGACAAGCCTAATATGGCTAATAAAACTGAAGACAGACGTGTTCCTCGCTAGTACCCTGTGGGTAAATCCGGAGTGTGTGATGTAATACACTGAAAATACTGTCTATATAGACAGATCAAATAATGATGAACAAATGGTGACGTGATCTGAATAGATTGCCTCAAACTATAGTGCTGTGTGCAGCAAACCGATTCAGTGTAGGTACTGTCCTAAATCAGAGAACATATACCTGATTGATATAACTGTGCCCTCTTGGCACTGACAGTGTGGATGTAACAAAGAACGCTATATTCTAATGGGTACCGGTGGGGAGATGTGAACACCTATATCAGTGACAAGATCCTACCCGCAATGAGGAAGATACAGAAGAACCACAGGCTGTACACGTGTACCATGGTATACGAACAGTATTGGAGTTGTATGCAGTCCCTATGTAGCCTGTATCATCAAAGCAAGTCTGTACCGGTGACCATAGATAAGCGCTAGCATTGGTTGAGGAACATGCAGCGGTGCTCGGTAGCATAGAATATATCCGCTCACAGCACAGTGCTGCACAACGCTGACGCCTTTGCAGATTAGCAGCCCTAGTCTGTGGTGCGGTGGCATATACTCTATATACGTCTGAATGAACGGTTCTAATGACGGTAGGATACCCTGTCAGCCCCAACTCCTTAGACCACAATGGCTTTAATAGATGATATCCTTATAAATTGACACTCCTTATTGGTCTATTAACAGTACCAATCTTAGTAAAGCAAGGTAGTAATAAAGACTCTCCGTGTGGTCTAGATGTAGAATCAAAATATAAATGGTTGGGGTCAGGTTGACAGTGCAGTGGTTGCAAAGTCGCATGAAGACAATGTTAATACGCACATCGGTATATATGTCTATGATCTATCAGTGCCTTTGAACATTTGGGAGTGCTGTCTTAAACCGATCCGTGACCAGGGAAAAACCCTGTTTGTGTGGTTGAGGTCGTGGATGAGTATATAAGTATATAAAGAAAGCTAGTGTCTCTAAATGTAGGGAGACGTAATTCCTTAGTAGGAGGCTCTCAGTGAGGCAGTTAGTGCTAGTACTCACAGAGTGAGTACTGGTCACGGATCGGTTTAAGACAGCACTCCCCAATGTTCATCGGCACTGATATACAGTTAGGTCCGGAAATAATTGGACACTGATACAAGGTTTGTTATTTCGTTGTGTACCAAAATAAATTCACGTTACAGTTAAATAATAAATATGGGCTTAAAGTGCAGTCTATCAGCTTTAATTTTAGGGTAGAAATCAGAGAGAGAGTGGGGAAGATGGGAGAGAGAGGGGAATAAAGATGGCTCTTGCTACAGTCTTTGAAGAGGTGCCAGGGGTGGAGAGATAATGAGCAGACGTACACTTGCCTAGACAAGTGAAAAGAAGACCCCTATATAACTAGCACTCAATGAAGTGGTATATGATATGTACTAAATAAAACTTAACCTTTATTGGTTTTCCGAATGAATATATATATGATTGATGTGAACACTAAAACACAGACGGACAACACTTATAACAGCTGGTCACATACACGGTTAAAACAAGTGTAGCCAGGTCCCCTCGGCACAGCGGACCCCCCTTCTGCCACTCACTGCGGCCGAGCGCGGGTAGACGTGTACGCCCCTTATCAGCGGAGCATCGGGTTGCGTGCAGGGCGGTTGCTATGTGCGGCGATCGTGAGCAGGGACTCCCGGCGGCTCCCATTGTAGGGCGCTGCCATCATAGGTTGCCTCGTGCATGCGCGGTAGACCCACACGACGGGAGGCATACAGGCAGCTCGCGCATGCGCAGAAGAAGCGCGCGAGACCCCAGCCAACCAGGAGAGGGCTCTAGAGATGGGACTACATATCCCATGAGCCTCCATAGCCCCACATGACTCCAGGGAGCCAATAGGGCCACAGCATCTCCCTGCAAGGGAGAATTAGATATATTTCGCGGGCTTGCAGCACGTTAGTTAGTTGGTGATCGGAGCAGCTAAGGGAAGGAGGTAGGGTGCAGGAGTCAGTGACTTCCTGCACTAGGCCAGCATCCCCCTAGGCCCCAGATAGCCCTGAGTCACCAGTAGCTGAGTGCTATAGGGACAGGCCCTAGGTTAGGGACCCTGCCCCATTAGCCGTTTGCTAGTTAGGGACACAGCGGACGCTGCGTTTACTACTGAGAGACTTGGGCTCAAGTCTCCGCCATTAAAGAGAGCTGGACTATCTTCAGGGTGGGATCGCCGCTGACAGATCACCATGCGGGTGGATCCTGGATGTCGTGTAGGAGCTCGTCTGATCCTTTGAGAAATCCTTTAAAGCCAGGTGCCGCCGCACCAGGCAGGTATCGTTATAAGTGCACCAACAGAGTACTCACACGGGACTAGTGGCTGCGCAGTCACACACACATTAATATCATTTAAAGGGACATATTGTGTGGGGTCACTGGACACAGGGTGGGATCACCCGGTGGGAGGAGGTTGCGTCCTGCGAGACGCCGTAGTGGTGTCTCCTCTAGGGAGGGACACCTGGTTATTATATGCAATAGTAAAGTCATTGGTTGGTTTACATGCTGTGTATGTGTAGTGATATATATACATATTGTCCTGCGAGGAACCACTCCCCCTCTGGAGGGAGCCATCGCAGGTGGAGGCACTGCACCGAGGACGCGGTTACTCATAGTATTATACATGCCCCAGGTTCCCTGTGGTGGAAGCTGAGCCCTCCTGTGAGCCTAACAGGTAAAGCACCACACCTGGTAACACTAAGTTCCCCGCACACACACATTTTATGCGATTGTTTGGGGGAAGATGATCTGTCTGGGATAACATGATGTGACGGATAACAATCCCCTCACGTACATCAATACCTCGGCCAAATTGGATGCAGCAGGACACCGATGGCTGGCAGCTCTGAACAATTACCGCTGCTCCCTGAAGTATAAGCCGGGACCTTTGAATGTCGGGGCTGATGCCCTCTCCCGACGGCCAGGGCTAAGTACTACTCAAGATGATGAGGAATGGGAAGAACTCCCAGGACCTGGGGTGCGAGCTATCTGTAGCACTGCCGCCATCGTCAATGACCAAGTGGCCTTCTCAGAATTAAGGGTTGCAGATTCGTTGGGATGCCAGTCGCAGGCTGTCCCAGCCACCTACTATAATCCAAAAGGAATGAACATAATGCATGATAAAGTGCTACGGTGGAAAGATCTGGTAGACTACCAAATACGAGATCCTGTCATTAGTATCATTATACAAGCCATTGAAAAGAAGAACCCAGCCCTTCTGAAGCATGCTCCCAATGACTTGGTGGCCTTGCTCATGCGGGAAATGGACAAATTCGAAATAGACAACTGCTTACTCTATCGGGTAGTGCAATACCACAACCACCCGGATAGGCGACAACTAGTCCTTCCTAAGAACTTGCAATACATTGTGTTGAAGTCCCTACATGATGAGCATGGACATCTCAGTGTAGAGAAGACCTTTGGGTTGGTCAGAGAACACTTTTTCTGGCCCAAGATGCGAGAGGCCATAGAATGCCACTGTCGCCGTTGTACTAGGTGTATTCAGCGCAAGACCCTGCCTACCCGAGCAGCTCCCATGGGCCATCTGAAGAGTTCTGGCCCAATGGATCTTGTGTGTATGGACTTTCTGTGCATTGAGCCCGATAGCCGGGGAATATGCAATGTGCTGGTCATCACGGACCATTACACCCGGTATGCCCAGGCCTTCCCCACGAGAGATCAGAAAGCCATCACAGTGGCAAAAATATTATGGGAGAAGTACTTCGTGTACTACGGTCTTCCCAACTGCCTTCACTCAGACCAAGGTCGGGACTTCGAGAGCACGTTGATCCGAGAACTGCTCAAAATGCTGAACATCGCCAAATCACGAACGACCCCGTATCACCCCGAAGGAGATGCACTGCCAGAACGATTTAATAGAACCTTACTGGATATGCTCGGGACTCTGCAGAATGCTCAGAAAACTGAATGGAGTCGACACGTGGAGGCCATGGTGCATGCGTACAATTGTACCCGACACGAGTAAACTGGATTCTCCCCGTACTTCCTCATGTTTGGGCGAGAGGCGAGACTGCCAGTGGATGTACATCTTAGAGTCTCGACGGATGGGATACACAATGCTACCCATTTCAAATACGTGCAAAGACTTAAAGACAGTTTGCAGCAGGCCTATCAACAGGCTGAGAAGTCTACAGCTAAGCTGAATGCTGGAAATAAAAGGCGATACGATCATAAGGTCAAATATCGGGAACTTCGTCCTGGGGACGCTGTGTTGCTTCAAAATCTGGGAGTACCGGGAAAACACAAATTGGCCGACCGATGGAGAGACGGGGTATATGAAATAGAATCTCAGATGCCTGGCCTCCCGGTCTATCGCATCAAAGACACTGAAGGCCGGATAAAGGTATGGCACCGTAATAATCTTCTCCCCACTCCACAAGTGGGAGATGAGGAAGCAGAGATACTGGCCACACCGCTCAACGATGAGTCCGACTTATCAGAGATGGGTCAAGAGACTGTCAATAACGAGACCCACTCTGAAATTCCTGAAGAGCCCTCTCAAAGGGACTACTCCACAGAAGGGGCATCTCCCGGAGGAGCTACGGGTAAAGGGCCCCGTAGGCCAATGCCTACTAAGGTGGCACCAATAGGCCAGCCTTTGGATCCACAGAGCCCGTGCTTTGTGCCTAACAGAGACTGTTCAGAGACATTTCTCCCCTCAAGGGAAGAGGCTGAGCCTCAGGACTGTGTTTATTACTCCCCCGAGGGAGTTGCAGAAGAACAGCTCCGAAGGAGCCAAAGAGTCAGGTACAGTACCCTCCAACTCGGGTAACCTATGATCAAATTGGGGCACCCCATTATTAGGCTCAGCAGTGGTCTCGGAGCAAGATCCAATCTGTGATTGTGATGCTCACAGAATTGTGCAATATCGTTTAGAATCACTGCATGTGCTAAGTTATATGATTGAATTGCATTTTCATTATATAAATTCTGTACAGGGTTGAGTTATGTATCCCAAGCGAGGGCGTTGTTTTTTTTTACCAGGGGGAGGATGTAGCCATGTCCCCTCGGCACAGCGGACCCCCTTTCTGCCACTCACTGCGGCCGAACGCGGGTAGACGTGTACGCCCCTTCTCAGGTGGGGGAAGAGAGCGGAGCATCGGGTTGCGTGCAGGGCGGTTGCTATGTGCGGCGATCGTGAGCAGGGACTCCCGGCGGCTCCCATTGCAGGGCGCCGCCATCATAGGTTGCCTCGCGCATGCGCGGTAGACCCCCACGATGGGAGGCATACAGGCAGCTCACTCATGCGCAGAAGAAGCGCGCGAGACCCCAGCCAACCAGGAGAGGGCTCTAGAGATGGGACAACATATCCCATGAGCCTCCATCACCCCACATGACTCCAGGGAGCCAATAGGGCCACAGCATCTCTCTGCAAGGGAGAATTAGATAAATTTTGCGGGCTTGCAGCACGTTAGTTAGTTGGGGATCGGAGCAGCTAAGGGAAGGAGGTAGGGTGCAGGAGTCAGTGACTCCCTGCACTAGGCCAGCATCCCCCTAGGCCCCAGATAGCCCTAAGTCACCAGTAGCTGAGTGCTATAGGGACAGGCCATAGGTTAGGGACCCTGCCCCATTAGCCGTTTGCTAGTTAGGGACACAGCGGACGCTGCGTTTCCTGCTGAGAGACTTGGGCTCAAGTCTCCGCCATTAAAGAGAGCTGGACTATCTTCAGGGTGGGATCGCCCCTGACGGATCCCCACACGGGTGGATCCTGGATGTCGTGTTGGAGCTCGTCTGATCCTTTGAGAAGATCCTTTAAAGCCAGGTGCCGCCGCACCAGGCAGGTATCGTTATAAGTGCACCAAAAGAGTACTCACACGGGACTAGTGGCTGCGCAGTCACACACACATCAATATCATTTAAAGGGACATATTGTGTGGTATCACTGGACACGGGGTGGGATCACCCGGTGGGAGGAGGTTGCATCCTGCGAGACACCGTAGTAGTGTCTCCTCTAGGGAGGGACACCTGGTTATTATATGCAATAGTAAAGTCATTGGTTGGTTTACATGCTGTGTATGTGTAGTGATATATATAGATATTGTCCTGCGAGGAACCACTCCCCCTCTGGAGGGAGCCATCGCAGGTGGAGGCGCTGCACCGAGTACACGGTTACTCATAGTGTTATACATGACCCTAGCTTCCCCTTGGTGGAAGCTCAGCCCTCCTGTGAGCCTAACAGGTAAAGTACCACACCTGGTAACACTAAGTTCCCCGCACACACACATTTTATGCGATTGTTTGGGGGAATACCCATTACACAAGTATTAAACAATACACATCCAAGCCGAAACATAATGGTTAGGATGGTATACAGAGGGACTAATTAATATATATGTGAGGACTGGCACCTAGGATAGATAATGATGTTCATGTAAGAGGTGCCTCAAGGTGGTAAATGTATATACGTTTAATAAGTATGGTGTGTAATAAGTGGGAGCCTAGCACCATACATACCCCTCTTGACTAAGTAGTCACTAAAATGATGTAATATCTGGCTGCAATATAGGAGTAATGAGGGGGGGGGCGGTATGGACAACGCCCCACTTATTAGTAGTATTATACACAGAGAAGTTGTTAAATCAAGTGTAATAAATGCAGCATATAATATGAATGCTTCAGGCTAGGTTCTGCCAAATTAGTTGCATTCACATTATATTGTAAAGGGGTGACATTTCAGACCATCACATAAAATTGTCCTTGTTCGCAACGCAATTAAGAGAACTGAATAATATCAGAATAGGCTACAGTGTAGCTAGATATATGAGGTTGGTGAATAAATAGCTCCAAATTAATTGTATCGGCAGCTAACAGTAATAGTATCCACAAAACAACCTAGCAATGGTGTGTAGTATAATCAAAACACCAAAGCTTATTAGGAGCAGTATATGGTCAGGTAGTCACTTTTCAGTCTCTAGTGATAACCGATATTTCGTATTAGACCATAGGTTCTTAACATTTGGTATTAGTTAAGAACTACTGTTCCATTCCACTGTGATTACATCGAACGCTAAGTATTGTTATCTTGTTAACTAGTTAGGAATACACTGAGTACGGAGCCCCGGTGGGGAGTGTGTTAATAAGTACCCTAATCAGCGAGGTATATTGGTGAATACCACAGAATATCAAATTAGCTGGAAGTAGGAAATACCATATAGAGAGCACTTAAATGTATATCTCTGAATCTGTGATCCCCAGGTGCTTCTCTATATTGAATGCATATCTTGGATATTTAGGAGTCTAACTGTATACTGTTTCCACTTGAATAGTATGAACAGTATCGAGTCAGTAACAGTATCTATTTGAGGTAAGTATTAGTATCAGTTGATATCCAGAATTTGTATCCTTTGTTCAGCGTGGAGTATTAATGAACAAACAAAATAGAATTGCTGAGTAGGGCAATTATTATGATACTATAGCAGTAATTTCCAGTTGCTTCACTGGGTTATATGCAAGGATACTTAACTTTGTGCTATATCTCTTCAAGGTAAGTATTAGTATCCATTGGTATCCACAAATTAGTATCCTATGCTACTAAGCGTGGAGTATTAATAAACACCACAGAACATAGTTGCGGAGTAAGGAGGGGTAAGTATACAGCACAAGTTATTCTCTAGGCTGGACATTGCAATAATGGTTAAAGGTGCCTAATTTCCTTTGTGGAACAACCACACAGATATATCACACTAGAGCAATAATGTCCAGGTGCTTGAATGTGTTGTGTACAAGGATACTTTGGCTTAGTGCTATGTCTTTAAGGCAGAGCTTGAACATATTAGATAGATGTTATTTGAATCCCTGCCTTAGAGAGGAGACTAGTGTTAGTTCTAGTAAGTATCCAGATGATGCAGTTAGGAAATTATTGCTCTAGTGCGATATATCTGTGTGGTTGTTCCACAAATGACATTAGGCACCTTTAACCATTATTATAGGTCTGGAGTTGATTCCAGGTGTGGCATTCGCATTTGGATGCTGTTGCTGTGAACCCACAACATGCGGTCAAAGGAGCTCTCAATGCAAGTGAAACAGGGCATCCTTTGGGCTGCAAAAAAGAAAAAGAAAATCCATCAGAGAGATAATAGGAACATTAGGAGTGGCTAAATCAACAGTTTGGTACATTCTGAGAAAAAAGCTCTTCAACACAAAAAGGCCTGGACGTCCATGGAAGACAACAGTGGTGGATGATCGTAGGATCCTTTCCATGGTAAAGAAAAACCCCTTCACAACATCCAGCCAAGTGAAGAACACTCTCGAGGAGGTAAGCATATCATTATCCAAGTCTACAATAAAGAGAAGATTTCATGAGGACAAATACAGAGGGTTCACCACGAGGTGCAAACCATTCAAAAGACTCAAGAATAGAAAGGCCAGATTAGACTTTGTCAAACAATATCTAAAAAAAGTCAGCCCAGTTCTGGAACAGCATTCTATGGACAGATGAAACTAAGAACAACCTGTACCAGAATGATGGGAAGAATAAAGTATGGAGAAGGCTTGGAACGTCTCATGATCCGAAGCATACCACATCATCTGTAAAACGGTGGAGGCAGTGTGATGGCATGGGCATACATGGCTTCCTATGGAATTGGGTCACTAGGGTTTATTGATGATGTGACAGAAGACAGAAGCATCCGGATGAATTCTGAAGTGTATAGGGATATATTGTCTGCTCAGATTCAGCCAAATTCAGCGAAGTTGATAGGACAGCGCTTCACTATTCAGATGTGTTCCTTGGATCATGTGTATGTTGCTTTGTCTAGCTTGGAGATCCCTGAACAATAGTCTCCTTTTCATGGGAGAGTTCAATCCCTTGACATTCTGGGTAGTTACTCTTAATAATTTAGCCATATTCTTGTTTAAAATACCTTGTGGGGGTATTCGCTAGGGTCGTCCTTTTATTGTTGGGTACCTTGTGGAGATTTTTCGGTTTTCGGGGCCATATCTTTGCTTGTTTTTTTGGTTATGTCTTTTTGGATGTATACAAGTGTATTCTAGCTAGGTGAGATGGGGGGAAAATTAGGGGAAAACGAAAGAAACCTTGGGGGATTTTAACGTACTGTGGGGTAGGGCCCTCTGGTGCTTTGGGCCGTTGACTCTGCGTTTGGGGTATTTGGGACATGCATAGTCAAGAAAAAGGGAAAGGTGTGTGTGGGGTGCAATGTGGTACTTGCAGTCTGAAAGGTTTTGGACGTATACAGTAGTCAGCTCTGCTTGGACCCATGTCGGTATTCCGGTTTGCTGGGCAACCTTCTTTGCTAATAGGACTAACTGAAACTAAAACACATATATAGGAAGAGAAAACACAACAGTCAAACTTTTGAATCAAACATATTGTACAGTATTGAGCAGTGTTCTATTTTTAACTAAGCTAAGAAGAGTCTTTGAAGGAATAATAATGGTTTATTCCTTATACTCTCAGTTGTTTAATTATTCTGTTCTCTTTTCTTCCCCTCCTTATGCCCCCAGTAGTTCACATCCTTTTATTTGGATTGGCATAAAAGTTCAGGACTGGGGGCTTCGATTGAGGTGGGCTTGTCTCTTCTGTGCTCTCATAGCTTTACCAAGTTCGAATTAGTAAACCTCGAAGTTTGGGGCTTGGTGGGCTATCTTGGGTTTGTTGACACTCTGGACCACCTTTCACGTCTCGGTTGCGGAGGTGCCCTTTCCATGTCGCTCCTTAATTCTTCTGGGATCTCTAAGCCCAGCGCAGAGATAAATTCCGGTCATTCCTCTGGGGTTCTTAAAGTAGCTTGTTTTCCCTTGTGTGAAGCTTGAAGGCGAAATGGGAAGCCCAGCCTGTATCTGACGTCTTTACTCCTCAGGTAGCCTGTGATTTCCCTGAGTTCGCGTCTTTTGGCTATTGTTGTTGGTGCGAGATCCGAGAAGATTTGCAGTTCTGTGTCTTCAAAAGGAATCTTGTCTAGGTTTCTGTGAGGACTCGGGGGTCACGTCGGTTGCAGCGTGACCTCCCCTGACCTCTGTCCGCTCCCGCGGCTATGCGGCTCCCTCCTCGCCCGGCCTCCGTGCTGAGGGGGCTTCTCCGTCCTCCCCGTCGGGCTGCTGCTGTCCCGCGCGGGGCTGGTGTTCGTTTGCATGCCCTTGCTCCTGTGCGCGCATCCCCTGTGCTTACGGAGCGCATACCAGCACCAGCCTATTTATTCACTGCTCTTGCAGTGAAGCCTCGCCCCCCGCCCACACACTGGTTACTAGTTAACCCTAAACCTCACCACCTGGCAGTCTATTATGGAGACCAATCCTGGACTGCTCCTAGGGCTCCTCCAGGCCTGCCTCGCTTACCCATTGGTCAGCCACAGTACTTAATGCCTGTTCTGCCTCTCTCACACCGCTCGACATAGTCTCTGCTACAGACATCTATTCTGGCTCTCCCTTTGTCTTTGTGCATTCAGGTTGCGACCCGGCTTGGCGGACGAACTTACCTGGCTCTGGATCCCGGCTCCCTTTTGACCCTGCAGCTACTTCCATCCCTCGACCTCAGCTTGGACCTCGACCTTCTGGATCTCTCTCTCCCCGACCGTGGCTAACGGCAACGACTTCGCTTCTTCAGTACCGGTACCGGCAAGTATTGCTACACCTGTTCACACCTGGCCTGGCAACACCAAATCACCACACTCCGGACACGCTCCTTCTGCTGCGGGTGCGTGCACATATACGTCCCCACCTCAGTATAAAGGACGAGTCTGGTCTGCGGGCAGCACCGGCGTAACAGTTTTGACTTTGTTGAATATTTCCTCTTTGGTAGAAAAATAGTGAAACCTTGTGATTATGTCTCTGGGCCCTCTATTTTCGAATTCTTTCGGTCTGTATATTCTGTGGGCTCTGTCCAGTTCCAGCTTAGCGTTGGTAGCTTCTGTGAGTATGCTCTGGAATAGCCTGTTTAGGTAGGGCTTAATTTCTTCGTTAAGAACTGACTCTGGAATGTTTCGGATTCTGAGATTGTTCCTCTGTGATCTATTCTCTGCCTCTTCTTGGGCGTCTTGGAGTCGGGATATCTGTTCTTTCATTTGGGTTATATCTCCACCAGTCTCCGCTTGCTTTTCGGTGACTGCTTCCATGGCTACCTCCAGCCCTGTTGTCCGTTCTTCTACCTCCACGATTTTAGTGTGTAGGCTCTTCATTGCACTTTGCAGCTCCTCATGGAACGTCTGTTTTATTTCTTTGACCCAGGCTTTTAGTTCTTTCCTGATATCTGGGTTTTGATCTGCGTCTGACCCTGAATCAGTGTCCTCTTGGTCTTGGGCTTGTGCTGCTTTCTCCTTGCCCGTTAATGTAGGCGTCGCGTTCCTTCTCGTAAAAAACGTGGAGGCTTCCGGCTTCCCTGACTTTCTGGGGGGAGCCATATCGCCGGCGCGCAGCTGGGAGATATAGAAGTAAATCAGTCCTAGATCGTTCTTTTTTATATTATTTGTTTGTTTGCGTTAAATTATGAAAGCTCGGTGTAATTCTTGTCCTTTTTCTAGGCTCATATCAATACCACATTTGCACCCCTTCACTTGGGCATTCTGTTAGTGCATGGGACTAACTGTATAGTCTCTGGTTCTTTAGAATTTCGTCGGGGGGTGGGGGGGCGTGCATGTGCTCGGCTGTTCAGCGTTTGATTTCAGGCTTTGATGCTCAAATAGTGCCCGTGGTATGCAATCTATTGTTCAGTGGGGCCTCCTTCAGGCCTCTTTGGGTTTTACCTCTGGTCCCTCAGTTTGATCCCCTCTGCCAGTCTGGTTTTTTTTGCCTCACTCCTGTCCTCTCTCTCCCCAGTCACAGTTCTCCGGTGGCCATCTTAGGTATTGAGTGTGCTTTTTAGTTCTTTACTTTTGGGCTCTTGTTAGCTGCCTGCTGCAGTATCTGGTGGGTTTTTTGGGGTTTGTGGGCCAATTTCTCTTTGTGCAGCAAGAGTCTCTGTGGCTGTGCTGCTGCTTCGTTAAGTTTTATTTTAAATCATGCATGTCCCCTTTAATTATGGAGGGTGGGCTGTGTTCATGTATTAAAGCCCTCTCCACTGTAGGCTCTTTGTGCACTTCTACAAAAGTGCTCTTTCCCCAGGGGATGTCTCTGCTGGGTCTCCCCAATCTCCTGGAGGCCCTGGTCCGTAGTTTTTGGGGAGGGGGGGTAGCCCGCTCACTCTGTCGGCACTTCTGCGGAGTGCCGGGTCAAAATGGCCACCCCCGCTCCTCTCAACCCTCTGCTGCAGCCCCACCAACCTCCAGTCGCACACTTGCAGCCGCGCTGGGACTAACGGCAGACAGCCTCTCGTCCCGCTTCTTACCCGGCCACCCACGCACTGTGGGGTCAAGGAGGAGCGCCGATCTCAGCCACGTCCGGGCCGTCGCCTGGGGAAAATGGCCGCCGCACCGCGTCTCCCGGCCCCTCCATGCTCTCCGCCGGCTGGTTGGTGTTTTTTTTCATTTTTTTATTATTTATTTAATGGCTCCGCCGCCCGCGCCTTCCGCTGGTATATTCGGGGGTAATTCCCTGTGGTTTTGCAGGAGAAAGGCTGCTTTACGGGGCTTTGGGGCCCGGAGCTCTTGAGCTGCACGTCTTCTCAGCTCTGCAGTTAGCCACGCCCCCCACAGACTTGCTTTGATGATACAGGCTACATAGGGACTGCATACACCTCCAATACTGTTCTTATACCACGGTACACGTGTACAGCCTGTGGTTCTTCTGTATCTTCATCATTGCGGGTAGGATCTTGTCACTGATATAGGTGTTCACATCTACCCACCGGTACCCATTAGAATATAGCGTTCTTTGTTACATCCACACTGACAGTGCCAAGAGGGCACAGTTATATCAATCAGGTATATGTTCTCTGATTTAGGACAGTACCTACACTGAATCGGTTTGCTGCACACAGCACTATAGTTTGAGGCAGTCTATTCAGTTCACGTCACCATTTGTTCATCATTATTTGATCTGTCTATATAGACAGTATTTTCAGTGTATTACATCACACACTCCGGATTTACCCACAGGGTACTAGCGAGGAACACGTCTGTCTTCAGTTTTATTAGCCATATTAGGCTTGTCAGCATATATCCTGTGCCTGATCAGTATTAGGATATATACCTGATACTCCTATTAGTCATTGATCGAGAGCTCTCATATAGAGTTCATACTTCGATCATAGTCACTTTGTTTTGTTGTTCTGTTTCTAAAGCCCTATATTTTATTTGTTTTGGATCGTTAAAGTATTTGAAAGATTTCATATATCATTGATGGTGTTCGAGTGCTTGCCACTAGGTTTTCTGTTCTTGTGTATTCCTATTAGCCTTACCTAGAGAGCACCTCACCACCTATACATTCTAGCTGTAGCGGGGTAACACTAGTGTCTCTGTTTAGCACCAGCCTGGAGTCGGTGATAAAAAAGATAATACAAGTATTAATAGCGTTTCTAAAAATATCGAAAATGATGAATACTATTTTTTTTTACTTAAACTTGCTATAGTCTCTCTGTTTTTTTCCCCGAAATCGATAATGTTTACTTAAACTTGCTATATTCTCTATGTTTTTTTTTTAATAATCAATCTTTCTAAAGCACCCAAAAGAAGGGGCCATACACTATTGTTGACGATACAACATTGATGTATTGTACCATAAAAATAACTCACATTTTTTGGAGATAAATTTGCATTATTAGGTTATCGAAATTTGATGAATCCGGGCCATTGTGTGTTAAAATCTGCTCCATCTAAATACAACAAATATATAAATACAAAAAATTTTAGTTTTACAGTTTGTTTAATTTTAGACCTATCTCCCTTTTTGTTTGAGACAAAGTCAGACAACTTTTCCTGACTAAATGAGCAAGCTTCCCAACTGTAACATCTGTAAAAAGCAATTGTTTTTTGTAGCCACATTTGATTATGTTCTTTCTTTTTCAAATGGCTCCGGGGCTAGGTTACTTTTCAGAGGATTTGCCCCCTTAAAAATGACTGAAGGTTTGTCTGGCAGATATTCTTGAAGGAATTAATCTCTTTATAAGACGTGCCAGCATTTGGAAATAATCTTTTTAATACTTTGGGGCTTTGTTGTTGTTTTTAGGGATCAACATAGTTTTCTCACAAAAACCATTATCTTTCTTTCTTTGTGTTTTTGGATGAATAAGGTCATTCCTATCTAGTGACTCCGTTCTTTTTAGGGTTCCTTCTACTTTTAACACATTGTATTCTCCATCAGTGAACATTTTGCTTAGAATCTCTGCTTGCTCTTTGAAATCTTCTCTACTGCAGTTTCTTTTAATTCCTTTCAATTGTCCATAGGGCATGTTGGGCAACCACTGTGGATGGTGGTGGTTGGAATTGAGAATATCATTATTTAGGCCAATATTTTTAAAGAAAGTTTTACTCTGTACTTTGTTTCTATAAGGATATCCCAACATGGCCACAGAGGCAGTAAGTCAGCCTCTTTCTGAACCAATTGCCTGCACCAGTCTACTACCTTTATAAGGCTTCATTCCCCTCTCCTCCTTGCCTGTGCAAGGTACTATGTGCCTGTGTTCCTGACCCAGCTTCTTACTGCCTGCTTTTGAAACTCGACCATTCTGCCACTCTCCAGCCCTGACCTTGGAACAGTTGACTACAACCATCCTACCTTCTCCAGGCCTGACCTCGGACCTCCCGATTCTACTGCTTCAAAATTCGGGTCCCAGGTAGTCTCCAACGCTGCCTAGCGGGTCTATCTCCTGAGCAGTACATAGCAACGTATGCGAATATCAATAGGTCTAAAAATTCTATCTTATTATTGTCACAAGTATATGAAAACTTGAGATTGAAACTATTTTCATTATTATATTCTAGAAATAATTTCAAATGGTCCATATCACTCCTCCATACAAATAGAATGTCCTCTATATACTTACAAAAGCAAAGTAAACAGCGACTGTTCTGTGCTCAATGAAAATGGAGTACCACCATAGTAATTGATACATAGCGTTGCTTATAGTGGGGATTAATGCACATACAGTATATAACATCAGCGGCTAGACCATAACATCCATATGGTCACCTACTCGGGCCCTGTGAGTGGAAGTGTTCACCTGTCTCCAGATGGAGCCCAGGACCGAGGATCGTGGGTGGCATGTAGGATCTCCGTCCCGTCGTGGAAACCGGATGGCCGTCGCGGTTAGCTCGTGACCTCATGGCGCCACTATCCTGGTAACTGCAGTAGAGCAGTTCAAAAGCAGCTAGAACGCCCCAGCGTGTCTCCAGACTATGCAGAAGCAGACAAGTAATTCCACGCGGCCAGATCCGCAGCTCACAACAGATGTCGCAAAACTATAATGCATAGATAGGACAATTTAATGGTGGGCTTACGGAATAGCCTTCAATTACAAATAATCAAGGAATGCCCAATATATATGTTCTTATAATATTAATGAATTCTGAATACCTCCATAAATATAGTATATCATATTTAACTTAGAGGTATATACACATAAGTTGACACTAACATGTGGTATATCCAATATCGATGTAAATATAAGAATAGCATTTAATTCAAAAAAGTTCCAAATGACAGCTAAAGAAAAGCCAAGACGCATGGCTGAGTAATGAGTGAGGGCGTGGTTGCCATTAAAACATTTTCTAATTCATAAATCCAAATGTCTAATGTCCCTAGTGGAGAAATGAGAAGTGTTTAGACACAGGATGCAATACAGTAGCTATTTATTTTTGATTAACCTTAAATGTTCCATGATACGCATATTTAGTGTGTCACGGGAGACCAGGACTTTTAACCGGGTTTATTCACTAGGCAAAACAAGGTAGTGAAATAAAATGTAGTTTATTCGGGTGAAACCCGCGTACACACAATTAAATACAAAATACAGTTGAAATACACACTTACTGGGGGTCTGGGCTCGAAAACTAGCCTCAAATAGGTTCAGGGTGCCTGCTTCAGAAGGCTTACCCTGACCGTGAAATCCTGCCCGGCTTCCTGGTACTCTTTTCGGGTAGAATACCCAACCGTGATCGCTACGTTCTATTTTCAGAACTTGGACTTCGCGTTTGACTTAGTCTCTGCAGGGCAGGCTTTCCTACCTTCAAAATCGAAGCTGGTTACTCTGCTATTGACCACAGAGCAATTTTGAAAAGCCTGCCCGCGCTTCACCGACTCAAGTCACAAGATGGTCTGGTTCTCCGCTTGGGCCATCTCCTTACATACATGCCGCTGGGCTATCTCTAACATGGAAGTAGGAGTGGCGACCAATCAGAGCATGCGAAACTTCTCCCAGCAGCCAATCTGAACGGGGCTCGTCTGGCTGCTGATGTCAGAGGAGGGGGCGTGCCAAGCTAGTTCGAAAAGCTGGGTGGGAAATATGGATTGGCCAATGGGAAATGCGCCTACCAGCAGCATCTTCATCCCAGCCAACCCATTGCCACCCGCTGGGCAGGCTCCACCAGGTCTGGCAGTCACAAAGGTGCCCCAGCGGGTGCCCTTTGTTATCTGGACCTGTGTAAGGAATCGGGGAACACGCCCCCTGCGGCGTGCTCCCTCCTTACCTGCCGCATCTCAGTTCCCGCTCTCCTTATAGAGCATGCACGCACCCGCGGTTCCCTACTCGTACCACGGAGCCCGGCCACCCCCGGTCGTGTCACGCATTCTCTCACATGTGGCGCGTACACGTGACGGCATGCGCCGCCCTCCAGCTGCGAGTCAACTTCACGCCCCTTGTGGCGTATTCTCTACCCATGCCTAGTTTCTCTGATGTCTCTCTGTATGGCGTGCGCCGCCCTCTAGCTGCGAGTCAAGATTTCCTGTTGATTCTCTGTGTGGCGGGCGCTGCCTCTAGCTGCGAGTCTTCCTTCCTATGCATCGCTGCCCATTAGTCTCTTGGATCGCTCGGAGTTCGATTCTTATGAGGGGGTTACTGTAACGATGCGCGGAACACGCCCCCTGCGGCGTGTCCCTTCCTTACCTGTTTACTTCTGATCGCCGCCCTCTAGCTGCGAGTCAAGATCCTGTGTCTTTAAGGATTCTGAAGCAAGCAACGCCATCTTGCTTTCTGGCATATCCTGCCCTCTTCCTCCTGACAGGAAGTAAGCCTCTCTTTGACTTTCTCTTTGCATTTAGTCTTTTGCTGCCTGCCCTGGTGTCTGCTAGTACCCATCGCACACTGTTCCTGCCTGGACCTCCTTGGGACCTTTACTCTCCTTTTGGATTCCGGAAGACTGGGACAGTCACTCATATACTACTAAGGTTAGTTTACCGTCGGGTAGTGTAGGTACCTGCTTAGTAGGGTTCACCTTGACGTGGTAGCAGGCTTATAATTCCTTGGCCAATGGATTAGACTAAGAACCCTTATGTTATGTTTAGTTTCGCTGCAGTTTGGCTTCCCGCAACCCCCGCGTTGGTGCCTGAGAACGCGCGCACTCCCGCTCTGCTGTCAGAGCATGCGCGCACATGCAGCTGGATCACTCGTGTCTCTGAGTAGGCATCGCACCTCCAAACGCGTTGCGCATTCTCATGCGCGCGGCGCGGTCACGTGACTACGTGCGCCGATCCCCAGCTGCGCGGCAACTTACTCCCTTCGTATCCCCTGCGGCCTCCCCACCTCGCTACCGGGTCCTTCCCTTTCTCCCTGCGCTTGTTAGGAGAGCACAAGCGTGACAACCTGATACTTCGACCTTCCCCGCTCACCAAATGGTCTTCTCACCTCTGGACATCCTTTCCCTCCTTTGAACTCCGATGTCTATGCAGACATCCCAATGCCTATGTAGATGCCAGGGATGACTGTATAGACATACCCTATTAAACATTAAAACACTAAACTTATATTTCTTGGGAAACCTTATACTGGTGTGGGAAATGGGACTGGGACCTTTGGGCTCGAAAACCAAGATTCTGGGGGACACTGGATAGCCCTGGTGTAATTCACCCCACGTACTGTACCCGCAAATCATGCCTGCACGTCGGGTACAATTACGGGACCTCCGGTAACTTTGTCCCCCGAACTCCTGCAACCAAGGTAAACACATCTTTACCCAAATATTCCACCTAAAACTTCCACTCCCAAAGTCTCCCAGTGTTTATTGGGCACAAGGAACATGTAAAACCCCAAACAGGTCAGGTTTTTGCTATACTTTTACTTTGGGAACTTGGTCTCTGGAACATAGAGTCTGGAACATGGACTCCAAAACCCAATTGTAGAACTTGCTGGCAGTACAAGGATATTTATATTTGCTGTGACTTCACTTCTTCTCAAATTATGCACTTCTTTCTACCAGCCTCAGTATGTCTCAAACTCTATTCATATATCTCCATCTCTCCTTTCTTCCCCACTTCTCAGCTCACATGAACTCCTTTCTTACCTGCATCCTCTGTCACCACACAGCTTATCCCCTACACTAAAACACACCCCTACAAATCCTCCTCACACAACCTCTTTCTATCCATGCTTCTCCTCCGCGCTTCTGGGAATATCTTTCCCAATCCTGGTCCCTGTCTTATTTCTACTTGCTCTCGTCCTCGCCTCCCACATGCAACTTCTACTCCTTCTGGTGTCAACCCCTCCAACCTCATACCCATCCCCTGCCACCCTCCCTCCTCTCTCCCTTTCTCCTGTGCCCTTTGGAATGCTCGCTCCCTCTCTAACAAGTTCCTCTCTGTACATGACTTCTTTCTCTCTCACTCCCTGCTTCTCTTTGCTATAACTGAGACCTGGCTTACTCAGTCTGACTCTGCTCTGGAAGCTGCCCTCTCCTATGGTGGCCTTTCCTTCTCCCACACTCCGCGCCATGATGGCAGGGGTGGAGGCGTGGGGCTCCTGCTCTCCTCTCTCTGCCGTTACCGAACCCTTCCTATTCCCCCCTCTCTTGCTTTTCCCTCCTTTGAGGCACACACTCTCCAGATCTTCTCTCCTCTCCCTGTCCATGTGGCGGTCATCTATCGCCCACCTACCTCTACTCATCCCCCTTCTGCCTTTCTCTCTCACTTTTAATCCTGGCTCTCTTTCTTTCTCTTCTCAGACTCCCCTGTTCTTCTCCTTGGGGACTTCAATTGCCACATTGATGACACCTCTCTCTCTTGGGCTTCCCGCTTTCTTTCTCTAACCTCTTCTTTTGGCCTTCAACAGTGGACTGCAGCCAGCACCCACAAGGATGGCCACTACTTAGACCTGGTTTTCAATAAAAACTTCTCTCTCTCTGATTTCTCCATTTCCCCTTTTCCTCTCTCTGACCATCACCTCATCTCATTCTCTCGCTTCTCCCCTTCTCCACCTCCATCTACCCCCCGGTTCTGCAGAAACCTGCGCTCTATTCACATACCTGACTTTGAGTCCACTTTACGCTCCTCCCTCTCCTCTCTCAGCTCTGCTACAGACCCTGACAACCTGGTCAGGAACTACAACTCTGTCTTGTCCTCGTCTCTTGATCTACATGCCCCGCTTTCTCTCTGCCGCACTTGCCCTTCTAACCCTAGACCCTGGCTAAATTCCCACACGCGCATGCTGCGTTCCTCCACTCGTTCCTCTGAACGCCTCTGGAGGAATCTCACACTCTCGCAGACTTCCTTCACTACAAATTTATGCTATCCTGTTTCAACTCTGCCCTCTCGCAAGCTAAACAAGCCTACTTTTCTGCACTAATCAACATGCACAAGTCCAACCCACGCCGACTGTTCTCTGTATTTGATACTCTACTCAAACCACCCTCAGCTGCCTCTCCTTCCTCCATTTCCGCTCAGGGCTTTGCTGACTATTTTAAGGAAAAGGTGGAATCCATACGGCAGAACATCCCCTCTGTTTCTTCCTCCTATCCTACACCTCTTCCTAACTCTCCTCCTGCCTTCCTTGACTCTTTTTCCACTGTCTCAGAGGAGGATGTGAGACCACTTGCCCTCTTCTCCCTCTACCACTTGCCCTCTTGACTCCATTCCCTCCCATCTCCTAAAACCTCTAGCTCCTACTATAATCCCTACGCTCACACACATTTTTAACTCCTCCCTCTGCTCTGGAACCTTTCCATCGTCCTTCAAACATGCAACAGTCATACCATTACTCAAAAACAGCAAGCTTGACCCTACCTGTCTTTCTAACTATCGACCTGTCCCCCTCCTGCCTTTTGCCTCTAAACTCCTTGAACGTCTTGTATTCTCTCGCTTGCTCCATTTTCTCAACACCTATTCTCTCCTAGACCCTCTACAATCTGGCTTCCGCACTACTTACTCCACCGAAACAGCCCTCACTAAAATAACTGTCGACCTCCATGCTGCCAAAGACAGAGGTCATTACACTCTGCTCATATTACTCGACCTCTCTGCAGCATTTGACACAGTGGACCACAATCTTCTCCGCCACATTCTCCATACTCTAGGTATTCGGAACAAAGCTCTATCCTGGATCTCATCCTACCTCTCCCATCGTACTTTTAGTGTCTCTTCTGCTAACACCTCCTCCTCCTCTATCAATCTCTCTGTGGGGGTACCCCAGGGCTCTGTCCTGGGACCTCTTCTCTTTTCTCTGTACACACTTTCTCTAGGTGACCTAATAACATCTTTTGGGTTTAATTATCACCTCTATGCCGACGACACACAAATATACTTTTCAACACCTGACCTTACACCTGCTGTACAAACCAAAGTTTCTGAATGTCTCTCTGCTATATCATCCTGGATGGCCCTCCGACGCCTTAAACTCAACATGGCTAAAACAGAGCTCCTCATACTTCCTCCCAAACCTGGCCCTACTACCTCCTTCCACATTACTGTTGGAACTACAATCATTCACCCAGTAGCCCAAGCACGCTGCCTAGGGGTCACACTCGACTCCTCCCTCACATTTGCTCTCACATTCAAAACATTTCTAAAACTTGTCGCTTTTTCCTCTGCAATATAACAAAGATACGCCCTTTCCTCTGTTGCTCGACTGCTAAAACTCTGACTCAGGCCCTCATTCTCTCCCGTCTTGATTACTGTAACCTCCTGCTGTCCAGCCTTCCTGCCTGTCACCTGTCTCCCCTACAATCTATCCTAAATGCTGCTGCCAGAATCACTCTACTCTTTCCTAGATCTGTCTCAGCATCTCCCCTCATGAAATCCCTCTCCTGGCTTCCGATCAAATCCCGCATCTCACACTCCATTCTTCTCCTCACTTTTAAAGCTTTACATTCTTCTGCCCCTCCTTACATCTCATCTCTAATTTCTCGTTATGCACCATAGACTCTTGCGTTCTTCTCAAGGATGTCTTCTTTCTACCCCCTTTGTATCTAAAGCCCTCTCCCGCCTTAAACCTTTTTCACTGACTGCACCACACCTCTGGAATGCCCTTCCCCTCAGTACCCGACTAGCACCCTCTCTATCCACCTTTAAGACCCACCTTAAGACACACTTGCTTAAAGAAGCATATGAATAGCACTGTGGATATTCTGAACACGATACATAAAGCTTGGCCCCCTGCAGACGCACTTACCAGAA
>NW_027455928.1:0-28243 GCF_040206685.1 Ascaphus truei | reverse complement strand
TCTCTCCCTTGTCACCCCCTCCTCTCTCCCTCTCCCTTCTCTCTCCCTATCCCTTCTCTCTCCCTTTCCTTGTCTCTCCCTCTCCCTTGTCTCTCCATTCTCTCTCCCTTTTCCTTCCCTCTCCCTTTCCTTCTCTCTCCCTTTTCCTTCTCTCTCCCTTTTCCTTCTCTCTCCTTTTCCCTTCTCTCTCCCTTTTCTTTCTCTCTCCCTTTTCTCACTCCCTTCTCTATCCCTCTGCCTTTCTCTCCCTTCTCTCTCCCTATCCCTTCTCTCTCCCTCTTCCTTCTCTCTCCCTCTTCCGTCTCTCTCCCTTTCCATGCTATCTCCCTTTTCCTTATCTCTCCATTCTCTCCCTTTTCCTTTCCCCTACCCTTTCCTTCGCTCTCCCTCTCCCTTCTCTCTCTCTCCACTCCCTTCTCTCTCTCCCCCTGCCTTCTCTCTCCCTCTCCCTTATAACTCCCTCGTCATTCCCTCTCCCTCTCCCTTCTCTCTCTCAACCATTCCTTTCTCTCTCACCCTCTTCCTTCTCTCTGTCTCTCCCTCTCTCTTCTCTCTCTCCCTTCTCTCTCCTCTCTCCCTCTCCCTTCTCTCTCACTCTCCCTTCTCTCTCCATTTTCCTTGTCACTCCCTCATCTCTCTCTCTCTCTCTCTCTCTCTCCCTTCTCCATCTTCCTTCTTCTCCATCTCCCTTCTCTCTACATCTACCTTCTCTCTCTCCGTATCCCTTCTCTCTCTCCCTCTTCCTTCTCTCTCTCCCTCTTCCTTCTCTCTCTCCCTCTTCCTTCTCTCTCTCCCTCTTCCTTCTCTCTCTCCCTCTTCCTTCTCTCTCTCCCTCTTCCTTGTCGCTCCCTCTCCCTTGTTTCTACCTCTCCCTTGTCTCTCCATTCTCTCTCCCTCTTCCTTCTCTCTCCCTCTTCCTTCTCTCTCCCTCTTCCTTCTCTCTCCCTCTTCCTTCTCTCTCCCTCTTCCTTCTCTCTCCCTCTTCCTTCTCTCTCCCTCTTCCTTCTCTCTCCCTCTTCCTTCTCTCTCCCTCTTCCTTCTCTCTCCATCTTCCTTCTCTCTCCATCTTCCTTCTCTCTCCATCTTCCTTCTCCCTCCCTCTTCCTTCTCTCTCCCTTTTCCTTTCCCCTCCCTTTTCCTTCTCTCTCCCTCTCCCTTCTCTCTCCCTCCTCTCTCCCTTGTCACCCCCTTCTCTCTCCCTCTCCCTTCTCTCTCCCTATCCCTTCTCTCTCCCTTTCCTTGTCTCTCCCTCTCCCTTGTCTCTCCATTCTCTCTCCCTATCCCTTCTCTCTCCCTCTTCCTTCTCTCTCCCTCTTACTTCTCTCTCCCTTTCCATGCTCTCTCCCTTTCCATGCTCTCTCCCTTTTCCTTATCTCTCCATTCTCTCCCTTTTCCTTGCCTCCCCTTTCCTTCGCTCTCCCTCTCCCTTCTCTCTCTCTCCACTCCCTTCTCTCTCTCTCCACTCCCTTCTCTCTCTCTCCCCCTCCCTTCTCTCTCCCTCTCCCTTATAACTCCCTCGTCATTCCCTCTACCTCTCTCTCTCCCTCTCCCTTCTCTCTCTCTCCCTTTTCTCTCTCCTCTCTCCCTCTCCCTTCTCTCTCCCTCTCCCTTCTCTCTCCCTTTTCCTTGTCACTCCCTCATCACTCTCTTTCTCTCCCTTCTCTCTCTCTCTCCCTTTTCTCTCTCCCTCTTCCTTCGCTCTCCCTTTCCTTCTCTCTCCCTTTTCCTTCTCTCTCCCTTTTCCTTCTCTCTCCTTTTCCCTTCTCTCTCCCTTTTCTTTCTCTCTCCCTTTTCTCACTCCCTTCTCTATCCCTCTGCCTTTCTCTCCCTTCTCTCTCCCTATCCCTTCTCTCTCCCTCTTCCTTCTCTCTCCCTCTTCCGTCTCTCTCCCTTTCCATGCTATCTCCCTTTTCCTTATCTCTCCATTCTCTCCCTTTTCCTTTCCCCTACCCTTTCCTTCGCTCTCCCTCTCCCTTCTCTCTCTCTCCACTCCCTTCTCTCTCTCCCCCTCCCTTCTCTCTCCCTCTCCCTTATAACTCCCTCGTCATTCCCTCTCCCTCTCCCTTCTCTCTCTCAACCATTCCTTTCTCTCTCACCCTCTTCCTTCTCTCTGTCTCTCCCTCTCTCTTCTCTCTCTCCCTTCTCTCTCCTCTCTCCCTCTCCCTTCTCTCTCACTCTCCCTTCTCTCTCCATTTTCCTTGTCACTCCCTCATCTCTCTCTCTCTCTCTCTCTCTCTCTCTCTCTCTCTCTCTCTCTCTCTCCCTTCTCCATCTTCCTTCTTCTCCATCTCCCTTCTCTCTACATCTACCTTCTCTCTCTCCGTATCCCTTCTCTCTCTCCCTCTTCCTTCTCTCTCTCCCTCTTCCTTCTCTCTCTCCCTCTTCCTTCTCTCTCTCCCTCTTCCTTCTCTCTCCCTATCCCTTGTCGCTCCCTCTCCCTTGTTTCTACCTCTCCCTTGTCTCTCCATTCTCTCTCCCTCTTCCTTCTCTCTCCCTCTTCCTTCTCTCTCCCTCTTCCTTCTCTCTCCCTCTTCCTTCCCTCTCCCTCTCCCTTCTCTCTCTCCCTTCTCTCTCTCCTCTCTCCCTCTACCTTCTCTCTCCCTCTCCCTTCTCAATCCCTTTTCCTTGTCACTCCCTCATCACTCTCTCTCTCTCCCTTCTCTCTCTCTCCCTTCTCCATCTTCCTTCTTTCTCCATCTCCCTTCTCTCTACATCTACCTTCTCTCTCTCCCTATCCCCTCTCTCTCTCCCTATCCCTTCTCTCTCTCCCTATCCCTTCTCTCTCTCCCTATCCCTTCTCTCTCTCCCTCTTCCTTGTCGCTCCCTCTCCCTTGTTTCTACCTCTCCCTTGTCTCTCCATTCTCTCTCCCTCTTCCTTCCCTCTCCCTCTTCCTTCCCTCTCCCTCTTCCTTCTCTCCCCATCTTCCTTCTCTCTCCATCTTCCTTCTCTCTCCATCTTCCTTCTCTCTCCATCTTCCTTCTCTCTCCCTTTCCATTCTCTCTTTCCATTTTCCCTCCCTTTTCCTTCTCTCTCCCTCTCCCTTCTCTCTCCCTCCTCTCTCCCTTGTCACCCCCTTCTATCTCCCTCTCCCTTCTCTCTCCCTATACCTTCTCTCTCCCTCTTCCTTCTCTCTCCCTCTTACTTCTCTCTCCCTTTCCATGCTCTCTCCCTTTTCCTTATCTTTCCATTCTCTCCCTTTTCCTTTCCCCTCCCCTTTCCTTCGCTCTCCCTCTCCCTTCTCTCTCTCTCTCCACTCCCTTCTCTCTCTCTCTCCCCCTCCCTTCTCTCTCCCTCTCCCTTATAACTCCCTCGTCATTCCCTCTACCTCTCTCTCTCCCTCTCCCTTCTCTCTCTCTCTCCCTTTCCCTTCTCACTCACCCTCTTCCTTCTCTCTGTCTCTCCCTCTCCCTTCTCTCACTCTCCCTTCTCTCTCTCCTCTCTCCCTCTCCCTTCTCTCTCCCTCTCCATGCTCTCTCCCTTTTCCTTATCTCTCCATTCTCTCCCTTTTCCTTTCCCCTCCCCTTTCCTTCGCTCTCCCTCTCCCTTCTCTCTCTCTCCACTCCCTTCTCTCTCTCTCTCTCCCCCTCCCTTCTCTCTCCCTCTCCCTTATAACTCCCTCGTCATTCCCTCTACCTCTCTCTCTCCCTCTCCCTTCTCTCTCTCCCTTCTCTCTCTCTCCCTTTCCCTTCTCTCTCACCCTCTTCCTTCTCTCTCCCTATCCCTTGTCGCTCCCTCTGCCTTGTTTCTACCTCTCCCTTGTCTCTCCATTCTCTCTCCCTCTTCCTTCCCTCTCCCTCTTCCTTCCCTCTCCCTCTTCCTTCTCTCTCCATCTTCCTTCTCTCTCCATCTTCCTTCTCTCTCCATCTTCCTTCTCTCTCCCTTTCCATTCTCTCTCCCTTTTCCTTTCCGCTCCCTTTTCCTTCTCTCTCCCTCTCCCTTCTCTCTCCCTCCTCTCTCCCTTGTCACCCCCTCCTCTCTCCCTCTCCCTTCTCTCTCCCTATCCCTTCTCTCTCCCTTTCCTTGTCTCTCCCTCTCCCTTGTCTCTCCATTCTCTCTCCCTTTTCCTTCCCTCTCCCTTTCATTCTCTCTCCCTTTTCCTTCTCTCTCCCTTTTCCTTCTCTCTCCTTTTCCCTTCTCTCTCCCTTTTCTTTCTCTCTCCCTTTTCTCACTCCCTTCTCTATCCCTCTGCCTTTCTCTCCCTTCTCTCTCCCTATCCCTTCTCTCTCCCTCTTCCTTCTCTCTCCCTCTTCCGTCTCTCTCCCTTTCCATGCTATCTCCCTTTTCCTTATCTCTCCATTCTCTCCCTTTTCCTTTCCCCTACCCTTTCCTTCGCTCTCCCTCTCCCTTCTCTCTCTCTCCACTCCGTTCTCTCTCTCCCCCTCCCTTCTCTCTCCCTCTCCCTTATACCTCCCTCGTCATTCCCTCTCCCTCTCCCTTCTCTCTCTCAACCATTCCTTTCTCTCTCACCCTCTTCCTTCTCTCTGTCTCTCCCTCTCTCTTCTCTCTCTCCCTTCTCTCTCCTCTCTCCCTCTCCCTTCTCTCTCACTCTCCCTTCTCTCTCCATTTTCCTTGTCACTCCCTCATCTCTCTCTCTCTCTCTCTCTCTCTCTCTCTCTCTCTCGCTCCCTTCTCCATCTTCCTTCTTCTCCATCTCCCTTCTCTCTACATCTACCTTCTCTCTCTCCGTATCCCTTCTCTCTCTCCCTCTTCCTTCTCTCTCTCCCTCTTCCTTCTCTCTCCCTCTTCCTTCTCTCTCCCTCTTCCTTCTCTCTCCCTCTTCCTTCTCTCTCCCTCTTCCTTCTCTCTCCCTCTTCCTTCTCTCTCCCTCTTCCTTCTCTCTCCCTCTTCCTTCTCTCTCCATCTTCCTTCTCTCTCCATCTTCCTTCTCTCTCCATCTTCCTTCTCTCTCCATCTTCCTTCTCCCTCCATCTTCCTTCTCTCTCCCTTTTCCTTTCCCCTCCCTTTTCCTTCTCTCTCCCTCTCCCTTCTCTCTCCCTCCTCTCTCCCTTGTCACCCCCTTCTCTCTCCCTCTCCCTTCTCTCTCCCTATCCCTTCTCTCTCCCTTTCCTTGTCTCTCCCTCTCCCTTGTCTCTCCATTCTCTCTCCCTATCCCTTCTCTCTCCCTCTTCCTTCTCTCTCCCTCTTACTTCTCACTCCCTTTCCATGCTCTCTCCCTTTCCATGCTCTCTCCCTTTCCATGCTCTCTCCCTTTTCCTTATCTCTCCATTCTCTCCCTTTTCCTTGCCTCCCCTTTCCTTCGCTCTCCCTCTCCCTTCTCTCTCTCTCCACTCCCTTCTCTCTCTCTCCACTCCCTTCTCTCTCTCTCCCCCTCCCTTCTCTCTCCCTCTCCCTTATAACTCCCTCGTCATTCCCTCTACCTCTCTCTCTCCCTCTCCCTTCTCTCTCTCTCCCTTTTCTCTCTCCTCTCTCCCTCTCCCTTCTCTCTCCCTCTCCCTTCTCTCTCCCTTTTCCTTGTCACTCCCTCATCACTCTCTTTCTCTCCCTTCTCTCTCTCTCTCCATTTTCTCTCTCCCTCTTCCTTCGCTCTCCCTATCCCTTCTCTCTCCCTTTCCTTGTCTCTCCCTCTTCCTTGTCTCTCCATTCTCTCTCCCTTCTCATTCTCTCTCCCTTTTCCTTCTATCTCCCTTTCCTTCTCTCTCCCTTTTCCTTCTCTCTCCCTTTTCCTTCTCTCTCCCTTTTCCTTCTCTCTCCCTTTTCTTTCTCTCTCCATTTTCTCACTCCCTTCTCTATCCCTCTGCCTTCTCTCTCCCTTCTCTCTCCCTATCCATTCTCTCTCCCTCTTCCTTCTCTCTCCCTCTTCCTTCTCTCTCCCTTTCCAATCTCTCTCCCTTTTCCTTGTCTCTCCATTCTCTCCCTTTTCCTTTCCCCTCCCCTTTCCTTTGCTCTCCCTCTCCCTTCTCTCTCTCTCCACTCCCTTCTCTCTCTCTCTCTCCCCTCCCTTCTCTATCCCTCTCCCTTATAACTCCCTGATCATTCCCTCTACCTCTCTCTCCCCCTCTCCCTTCTCTCTCTCTCCCTTTCCCTTCTCTCGCACCCTCTTCCTTCTCTCTGTCTATCCCTCTCCCTTCTCTCTCTCCCTTCTCTCTCTCCTCTCTCCCTCTCCCTTCTCTCTCCCTCTCCCTTCTCTCTCCCTCTCCCTTCTCTCTCCCTATCCCTTCTCTCTCCCTATCCCTTCTCTCTCCCTTTCCTTGTCTCTCCCTCTCCCTTGTCTCTCCATTCTCTCTCCCTCTTCCTTCTCTCTCCCTCTTCCTTCTCTCTCCCTTTTCCTTCTATCTCCCTTTCCTTCTCTCTCCCTTTTCCTTCTCTCTCCCTTTACCTTCTCTCTCATTTTGCCTTCTCTCTCCCTTTTCTCTCCCTTTTCTCTCCCTTTTCTCTCCATTTTCTCTCCCTTTTCTTTTCCTTTTCTCTCCCTTTTCCTTTTCTCTCCCTTTTCCTTTTCTCTCCCTTTTCCTTTTCTCTCCCTTTTCCTTTTCTTTCCCTTTTCCTTTTCTCTCCCTCACCCTTCTCTCTCCCTCTCCCTTCTCTCTCCATCTCCCTTCTCTCTACATCTACCTTCTCTCTCTCCGTATCCCTTCTTCCTCTCCCTATCCCTTCTCTCTCTCCCTATCCCTTCTCTCTCCCTATCCCTTATCTCTCCCTTTCCTTGTCTCTCCCTCTCCCTTCTCTCTCCCTTTTCTTTCTCTCTCCCTTCTCTCTCCCTTTTCTCACTCCCTTCTCTATCCCTCTGCCTTCTCTCTCCCTTCTCTCTCCCTATCCCATCTCTCTCCCTCTTCCTTCTCTCTCCTTCTTCCTTCTCTCTCACTTTCCATGCTCTCTCCCTTTTCCTTGTCTCTCCATTCTCTCCCTTTTCCTTTCCCCTCTCCTTTCCTTCGCTCTCCCTCTCCCTTCTCTCTCCCTCCTCTCTCCCTTGTCACTTCCATCTCTCTCCCTCTCCCTTTTCTCTCACTATCCCTTCTCTCTCCCTTTCCTTGTCTCTCCCTCTCCCTTGTCTCTCCATTCTCTCTCCCTCTTCCTTCTCTCTCCCTTTTCCTTCTATCTCCCTTTCCTTCTCTCTCCCTTTTCCTTCTCTCTCCCTTTACCTTCTCTCTCATTTTGCCTTCTCTCTCCCTTTTCTCTCCCTTTTCTCTCCCTTTTCTCTCCCTTTTCTTTTCCTTTTCTCTCCCTTTTCCTTTTCTCTCCCTTTTCCTTTTCTCTCCCTTTTCCTTTTCTCTCCCTTTTCATTTTCTCTCCCTTTTCCTTTTCTCTCCCTCTCCCTTCTCTCTCCCTCTCCCTTCTCTGTCCCTCCTCTCACACTTGTCTCTCCCTGCTTTCTCTCTCTCCCTTCTCTCTCCCTCTCTTCTCTCTCCCTCTCCCTTCTCTCTCCCTCTCCCTTCTCTCAATTTTTTTCTCTCTTACTCCCACTCTATCTCTTTCACTTCAACCCGTCTCTTGCTCTCACACACATTTCTTTCTTCCACTTCTCTCTCTCTCTTTTTCTTTCTCACACCCTCTCTTTCTCTCCCTGCTCTCTATTACTCTCCCTGACTAGCATCCCTGCTCCTTCTAAATCACCTGTATTTTACTCTCACAAATGTCCTTTCTTTCTCTCTCTCTTTCAAGGACTACCACTCTCCCCTCTCTCTCACAAACCCCTCTCTCACTCAGTCTAAGCATTGTTTATTTAGTCCATCAGTGAAAGAGGGTCCTCAACTGCATTGCTCTAAAGGGGATTGCATTATATTTTTTCACTTATCTTGGGTAAAATTTATTTGCAGTATGAAAATAGGTAAGTTCGTCTATCAAGATGATGTTCACAAAGGACATACTAACAAGGAGGTAAGTAGTTGAGGTAAGTGAGTACACCTACACAATGCATTGCTTTTATCTCTCAGGATATAAAGCTTTGAGTTGATTTCTCTCCCTTTACACGAGTGTGCCCTTTTAGAGTCAGGCAGTGAACTCTTCGCTACTGTCCCATCTGCAGCGCTAGCTCGACTGTAAATTGGGGGAAGAAAGCATACCCCTTTACGGACGATAGACAGTAGTGCTTCTTCACTCCTAGCATACGGCAGAGGAGAAGCTCCGCTCTGTACAAAACGGATCTAGTCCTCAATGTCCAAGTACTTAGTAGTGAGGTAAAAGCTAGCTCTTTACCTCTAAGGGTGCCTCTCGCTAACATGCAACGAATGCAAGAGTTTTCAAATTTTTGAATGACTAACTGCATATAAATGCAACATGTCAATTGGATAGGGAATAGAATATATACAACAAAATAGAAAGGGCAGGCTCACAGACTGATTCCATGCCCTCCCTCACCCGCTCTTGACCCATGTTCACTATCACCCACCACCTCATCCACCTTCACCCTCACACTCATCCACCTTCACCCACCCACCATTGCCCCCTCACCAACACCTTCACTCACCCACACCTTCACTCATCCCCCTACCTCACCTACATTCACCAACCTTTAACCCCACTTAAACACACCCTCCCTCTTCCACCTTAATCTTCACCCTCCCTCACCCATGTTCACTCTACCTTACTGGCCTCAACCTTACCTACAAAGCCTCCTATACCCATATTAACCATCCCTCACCCACCTTCAACATCACCTTCCCACACCCTCCTTCACCCAACCTCCCTCACCCACCTTCTACCCTCATCATCCATATTAAAATTCACCTTCACCACCCTTACCTGCACACCAATACCCAGCCTCACCCTTGCCCACTCACCCATACCTGAACTGACCCACACTTTTTTCACCCACCTTCATCCTCACCCTCCCAGACACATTTACTCACCCTCCCTAATCCACCTTCAACACCACCTACCCACTCTCTTCATCATCCACCTTCCCTCAAAAACCTTCAACCTCCTTACCCACACCCACCATACATCCCTAAACCTCCCTCACCCACCTACCCACAACCTCCCTCACGTTCTTACCCACTTACACTTTTTCTTACCACACTTTCAACCCCAAACCACACCCTCCCTAAATTGTTCAGAACTTAACTCTCATTGGCCAAGTACCTAAATGAGTCACATAACTAAAAATGTTCTATTCTTTTTTCACCAAACACAAATACAAAAATAATCGTAAGGGTCAACCCTAACCCTAACTTTCAACGCTAACCCTAACTCTTCTCTGATTGGTTAGTACCCAAATGAGTCACATACCTAAATTTTCGTATTCCCCTATAACCCTGGGCCAAACAAAAATAGAAAAATAATCCTAAGTGTCAACCCTAACTTTCAACCCTAACTTTCAACCCTAACTCTTCTCTGATTGGTTAGTACCCAAATGAGTCACATACCTAAATTTTCGTATTCCCCTATAACCCTGGGCCAAATAAAAATAGAAAAATAATCCTAACTTTCAACCCTAACTTTCAACCCTAACTTTCAACCCTAACTCTTCTCTGATTGGTTAGTACCCAAATGAGTCACATACCTAAATTTTCGTATTCCCCTATAACCCTAACCCTAACCCTAACCCTAACCCTAACCCTAACCCTAACCCTAACTTTCAACCCTAACTTTCAACCCTAACTTTCAACCCTAACTCTTCTCTGATTGGTTAGTACCCAAATGAGTCACATACCTAAATTTTCGTATTCCCCTATAACCCTGGGCCAAACAAAAATAGAAAAATAATCCTAAGTGTCAACCCTAACTTTCAACCCTAACTTTCAACCCTAACTTTCAACCCTAACTTTCAACCCTAACTTTCAACCCTAACTCTTCTCTGATTGGTTAGTACCCAAATGAGTCACATACCTAAATTTTCGTATTCCCCTATAACTCTAACCCTAACCCTAACCCTAACCCTAACCCTAACCCTAACCCTAACTTTCAACCCTAACTTTCAACCCTAACTCTTCTCTGATTGGTTAGTACCCAAATGAGTCACATACCTAAATTTTCGTATTCCCCTATAACCCTGGGCCAAACAAAAATAGAAAAATAATCCTAAGTGTCAACCCTAACTTTCAACCCTAACTTTCAACCCTAACTTTCAACCCTAACTCTTCTCTGATTGGTTAGTACCCAAATGAGTCACATACCTACATTTTCGTATTCCCCTATAACCCTGGGCCAAACAAAAATAGAAAAATAATCCTAAGTGTCAACCCTAACTTTCAACCCTAACTTTCAACCCTAACTTTCAACCCTAACTCTTCTCTGATTGGTTAGTACCCAAATGAGTCACATACCTAAATTTTCGTATTCCCCTATAACCCTGGGCCAAACAAAAATAGAAAAATAATCCTAAGTGTCAACCCTAACTTTCAACCCTAACTTTCAACCCTAACTTTCAACCCTAACTCTTCTCTGATTGGTTAGTACCCAAATGAGTCACATACCTAAATTTTCGTATTCCCCTATAACCCTGGGCCAAACAAAAATAGAAAAATAATCCTAAGTGTCAACCCTAACTTTCAACCCTAACTTTCAACCCTAACTTTCAACCCTAACTTTCAACCCTAACTCTTCTCTGATTGGTTAGTACCCAAATGAGTCACATACCTAAATTTTCGTATTCCCCTATAACCCTAACCCTAACCCTAACCCTAACCCTAACCCTAACCCTAACCCTAACCCTAACCCTAACCCTAACCCTAACCCTAACCCTAACCCTAACCCTGGGCCAAACAAAAATAGAAAAATAATCCTAACTTTCAACCCTAACTTTCAACCCTAACTTTCAACCCTAACTTTCAACCCTAACTCTTCTCTGATTGGTTAGTACCCAAATGAGTCACATACCTAAATTTTCGTATTCCCCTATAACCCTGGACCAAACAAAAATAGAAAAATAATCCTAACTTTCAACCCTAACTTTCAACCCTAACTTTCAACCCTAACTTTCAACCCTAACTCTTCTCTGATTGGTTAGTACCCAAATGAGTCACATACCTAAATTTTCGTATTCCCCTATAACCCTGGGCCAAACAAAAATAGAAAAATAATCCTAAGTGTCAACCCTAACTTTCAACCCTAACTTTCAACCCTAACTTTCAACCCTAACTTTCAACCCTAACTTTCAACCCTAACTCTTCTCTGATTGGTTAGTACCCAAATGAGTCACATACCTAAATTTTCGTATTCCCCTATAACCCTGGGCCAAACAAAAATAGAAAAATAATCCTAAGTGTCAACCCTAACTTTCAACCCTAACTTTCAACCCTAACTTTCAACCCTAACTCTTCTCTGATTGGTTAGTACCCAAATGAGTCACATACCTAAATTTTCGTATTCCCCTATAACCCTGGGCCAAACAGAAATAGAAAAATAAACCTAACTTTCAACCCTAACTTTCAACCCTAACTTTCAACCCTAACTTTCAACCCTAACTTTCAACCCTAACTCTTCTCTGATTGGTTAGTACCCAAATGAGTCACATACCTAAATTTTCGTATTCCCCTATAACCCTGGGCCAAACAAAAATAGAAAAATAATCCTAACTTTCAACCCTAACTTTCAACCCTAACTTTCAACCCTAACTCTTCTCTGATTGGTTAGTACCCAAATGAGTCACATACCTAAATTTTCATATTCCCCTATAACCCTGGGCCAAACAAAAATAGAAAAATAATCCTAAGTGTCAACCCTAACTTTCAACCCTAACTCTTCTCTGATTGGTTAGTACCCAAATGAGTCACATACCTAAATTTTCGTATTCCCCTATAACCCTGGGCCAAACAAAAATAGAAAAATAATCCTAACTTTCAACCCTAACTTTCAACCCTAACTTTCAACCCTAACTTTCAACCCTAACTCTTCTCTGATTGGTTAGTACCCAAATGAGTCACATACCTAAATTTTCGTATTCCCCTATAACCCTGGGCCAAACAAAAATAGAAAAATAATCCTAACTTTCAACCCTAACTTTCAACCCTAACTTTCAACCCTAACTTTCAACCCTAACTCTTCTCTGATTGGTTAGTACCCAAATGAGTCACATACCTAAATTTTCATATTCCCCTATAACCCTGGGCCAAACAAAAATAGAAAAATAATCCTAAGTGTCAACCCTAACTTTCAACCCTAACTTTCAACCCTAACTTTCAACCCTAACTTTCAACCCTAACTCTTCTCTGATTGGTTAGTACCCAAATGAGTCACATACCTAAATTTTCGTATTCCCCTATAACCCTGGGCCAAACAGAAATAGAAAAATAATCCTAACTTTCAACCCTAACTTTCAACCCTAACTTTCAACCCTAACTTTCAACCCTAACTTTCAACCCTAACTCTTCTCTGATTGGTTAGTACCCAAATGAGTCACATACCTAAATTTTCGTATTCCCCTATAACCCTGGGCCAAACAAAAATAGAAAAATAATCCTAACTTTCAACCCTAACTTTCAACCCTAACTTTCAACCCTAACTCTTCTCTGATTGGTTAGTACCCAAATGAGTCACATACCTAAATTTTCATATTCCCCTATAACCCTGGGCCAAACAAAAATAGAAAAATAATCCTAAGTGTCAACCCTAACTTTCAACCCTAACTTTCAACCCTAACTTTCAACCCTAACTTTCAACCCTAACTCTTCTCTGATTGGTTAGTACCCAAATGAGTCACATACCTAAATTTTCGTATTCCCCTATAACCCTAACCCTAACCCTAACCCTAACCCTAACCCTAACCCTAACCCTAACCCTAACCCTAACCCTAACCCTAACCCTAACCCTAACCCTAACCCTAACCCTAACCCTAACCCTGGGCCAAACAAAAAAAGAAAAATAATCCTAAGTGTCAACCCTAACTTTCAACCCTAACTTTCAACCCTAACTTTCAACCCTAACTTTCAACCCTAACTCTTCTCTGATTGGTTAGTACCCAAATGAGTCACATACCTAAATTTTCGTATTCCCCTATAACCCTGGGCCAAACAAAAATAGAAAAATAATCCTAAGTGTCAACCCTAACTTTCAACCCTAACTTTCAACCCTAACTTTCAACCCTAACTCTTCTCTGATTGGTTAGTACCCAAATGAGTCACATACCTAAATTTTCGTATTCCCCTATAACCCTAACCCTAACCCTAACCCTAACCCTAACCCTAAATTTTCGTATTACCCTATAACCCTGGGCCAAATAAAAATAGAAAAATAATCCAAAGTGTCAACCCTAACTTTCAACCCTAACTTTCAACCCTAACTTTCAACCCTAACTCTTCTCTGATTGGTTAGTACCCAAATGAGTCACATACCTAAATTTTCGTATTCCCCTATAACCCTAACCCTAACCCTAACCCTAACCCTAACCCTAACCCTAACCCTAACCCTAACCCTAACCCTAACCCTAACCCTAACCCTAACCCTAACTTTCAACCCTAACTTTCAACCCTAACTTTCAACCCTAACTCTTCTCTGATTGGTTAGTACCCAAATGAGTCACATACCTAAATTTTCGTATTCCCCTATAACCCTGGGCCAAACAAAAAAAGAAAAATAATCCTAAGTGTCAACCCTAACTTTCAACCCTAACTTTCAACCCTAACTTTCAACCCTAACTTTCAACCCTAACTCTTCTCTGATTGGTTAGTACCCAAATGAGTCACATACCTAAATTTTCGTATTCCCCTATAACCCTGGGCCAAACAAAAATAGAAAAATAATCCTAAGTGTCAACCCTAACTTTCAACCCTAACTTTCAACCCTAACTTTCAACCCTAACTCTTCTCTGATTGGTTAGTACCCAAATGAGTCACATACCTAAATTTTCGTATTCCCCTATAACCCTGGGCCAAACAAAAATAGAAAAATAATCCTAAGTGTCAACCCTAACTTTCAACCCTAACTTTCAACCCTAACTTTCAACCCTAACTCTTCTCTGATTGGTTATTACCCAAATGAGTCACATACCTAAATTTTCGTATTCCCCTATAACCCTGGGCCAAACAAAAATAGAAAAATAATCCTAAGTGTCAACCCTAACTTTCAACCCTAACTTTCAACCCTAACTTTCAACCCTAACTTTCAACCCTAACTCTTCTCTGATTGGTTAGTACCCAAATGAGTCACATACCTAAATTTTCGTATTCCCCTATAACCCTGGGCCAAACAAAAAAAGAAAAATAATCCTAAGTGTCAACCCTAACTTTCAACCCTAACTTTCAACCCTAACTCTTCTCTGATTGGTTAGTACCCAAATGAGTCACATACCTAAATTTTCGTATTCCCCTATAACCCTGGGCCAAACAAAAATAGAAAAATAATCCTAAGTGTCAACCCTAACTTTCAACCCTAACTTTCAACCCTAACTTTCAACCCTAACTTTCAACCCTAACTCTTCTCTGATTGGTTAGTACCCAAATGAGTCACATACCTAAATTTTCGTATTCCACTATAACCCTGGGCCAAACAAAAATAGAAAAATAATCCTAAGTGTCAACCCTAACTTTCATCCCTAACTTTCAACCCTAAATTTCAACCCTAACTTTCAACCCTAACTTTCAACCCTAACTCTTCTCTGATTGGTTAGTACCCAAATGAGTCACATACCTAAATTTTCGTATTCCCCTATAACCCTAACCCTAACCCTAACCCTAACCCTAACCCTAACCCTAACCCTAACCCTAACCCTAACCCTAACCCTAACCCTAACCCTAACCCTAACCCTAACCCTAACCCTAACCCTAACCCTAACCCTAACCCTAACCCTAACCCTAACCCTAACCCTAACCCTAACCCTAACCCTAACCCTAACCCTAACCCTAACCCTAACCCTAACCCTAACCCTAACCCTAACCCTAACCCTAACCCTAACCCTAACCCTAACCCTAACCCTAACCCTAACCCTAACCCTAACCCTAACCCTAACCCTAACCCTAACCCTAACCCTAACCCTAACCCTAACCCTAACCCTAACCCTAACCCTAACCCTAACCCTAACCCTAACCCTAACCCTAACCCTAACCCTAACCCTAACCCTAACCCTAACCCTAACCCTAACCCTAACCCTAACCCTAACCCTAACCCTAACCCTAACCCTAACCCTAACCCTAACCCTAACCCTAACCCTAACCCTAACCCTAACCCTAAAAATAATCCTAAGTGTCAACCCTAACTTTCAACCCTAACTTTCAACCCTAACTTTCAACCCTAACTTTCAACCCTAACTTTCAACCCTAACTTTCAACCCTAACTCTTCTCTGATTGGTTAGTACCCAAATGAGTCACATACCTAAATTTTCGTATTCCCCTATAACCCTAACCCTAACCCTAACCCTAACCCTAACCCTAACCCTAACCCTAACCCTAACCCTAACCCTAACCCTAACCCTAACCCTAACCCTAACCCTAACCCTAACTTTCAACCCTAACTTTCAACCCTAACTTTCAACCCTAACTTTCAACCCTAACTTTCAACCCTAACTTTCAACCCTAACTTTCAACCCTAACTCTTCTCTGATTGGTTAGTACCCAAATGAGTCACATACCTAAATTTTCGTATTCCCCTATAACCCTAACCCTAACCCTAACCCTAACCCTAACCCTAACCCTAACCCTAACCCTAACCCTAACCCTAACCCTAACCCTAACCCTAAGGGCCAACCCTAACTTTCAACCCTAACTTTCAACCCTAACTTTCAACCCTAACTCTTCTCTGATTGGTTAGTACCCAAATGAGTCACATACCTAAATTTTCGTATTCCCCTATAACCCTGGGCCAAACAAAAATAGAAAAATAATCCTAACTTTCAACCCTAACTTTCAACCCTAACTTTCAACCCTAACTTTCAACCCTAACTTTCAACCCTAACTCTTCTCTGATTGGTTAGTACCCAAATGAGTCACATACCTAAATTTTCGTATTCCCCTATAACCCTAACCCTAACCCTAACCCTAACCCTAACCCTAACCCTAACCCTAACCCTAACCCTAACCCTAACTTTCAACCCTAACTTTCAACCCTAACTCTTCTCTGATTGGTTAGTACCCAAATGAGTCACATACCTAAATTTTCGTATTCCCCTATAACCCTGGGCCAAACAAAAATAGAAAAATAATCCTAACTGTCAACCCTAACTTTCAACCCTAACTTTCAACCCTAACTTTCAACCCTAACTCTTCTCTGATTGGTTAGTACCCAAATGAGTCACATACCTAAATTTTCGTATTCCCCTATAACCCTGGGCCAAACAAAAATAGAAAAATAATCCTAAGTGTCAACCCTAACTTTCAACCCTAACTTTCAACCCTAACTTTCAACCCTAACTTTCAACCCTAACTCTTCTCTGATTGGTTAGTACCCAAATGAGTCACATACCTAAATTTTCGTATTCCCCTATAACCCTGGGCCAAACAAAAATAGAAAAATAATCCTAAGTGTCAACCCTAACTTTCAACCCTAACTTTCAACCCTAACTTTCAACCCTAAATTTCAACCCTAACTCTTCTCTGATTGGTTAGTACCCAAATGAGTCACATACCTAAATTTTCGTATTCCCCTATAACCCTGGGCCAAACAAAAATAGAAAAATAATCCTAAGTGTCAACCCTAACTTTCAACCCTAACTTTCAACCCTAACTTTCAACCCTAACTCTTCTCTGATTGGTTAGTACCCAAATGAGTCACATACCTAAATTTTCGTATTCCCCTATAACCCTGGGCCAAACAAAAATAGAAAAATAATCCTAAGTGTCAACCCTAACTTTCAACCCTAACTTTCAACCCTAACTTTCAACCCTAACTTTCAACCCTAACTCTTCTCTGATTGGTTAGTACCCAAATGAGTCACATACCTAAATTTTCGTATTCCCCTATAACCCTGGGCCAAACAAAAATAGAAAAATAATCCTAAGTGTCAACCCTAACTTTCAACCCTAACTTTCAACCCTAACTTTCAACCCTAACTTTCAACCCTAACTTTCAACCCTAACTTTCAACCCTAACTTTCAACCCTAACTTTCAACCCTAACTCTTCTCTGATTGGTTAGTACCCAAATGAGTCACATACCTAAATTTTCGTATTCCCCTATAACCCTGGGCCAAACAAAAATAGAAAAATAATCCTAAGTGTCAACCCTAACTTTCAACCCTAACTTTCAACCCTAACTTTCAACCCTAACTTTCAACCCTAACTCTTCTCTGATTGGTTAGTACCCAAATGAGTCACATACCTAAATTTTCGTATTCCCCTATAACCCTAACCCTAACCCTAACCCTAACCCTAACCCTAACCCTAATTTTCGTATTCCCCTATAACCCTGGGCCAAACAAAAATAGAAAAATAATCCTAAGTGTCAACCCTAACTTTCAACCCTAACTTTCAACCCTAACTTTCAACCCTAACTTTCAACCCTAACTCTTCTCTGATTGGTTAGTACCCAAATGAGTCACATACCTAAATTTTCGTATTCCCCTATAACCCTAACCCTAACCCTAACCCTAACCCTAACCCTAACCCTAAAAATAATCCTAAATTTCAACCCTAACTTTCAACCCTAACTTTCAACCCTAACTTTCAACCCTAACTTTCAACCCTAACTTTCAACCCTAACTTTCAACCCTAACTCTTCTCTGATTGGTTAGTACCCAAATGAGTCACATACCTAAATTTTCGTATTCCCCTATAACCCTGGGCCAAACAAAAATAGAAAAATAATCCTAAGTGTCAACCCTAACTTTCAACCCTAACTTTCAACCCTAACTTTCAACCCTAACACTTCTCTGATTGGTTAGTACCCAAATGAGTCACATACCTAAATTTTCGTATTCCCCTATAACCCTGGGCCAAACAAAAATAGAAAAATAATCCTAAGTGTCAACCCTAACTTTCAACCCTAACTTTCAACCCTAACTTTCAACCCTAACTTTCAACCCTAACTTTCAACCCTAACTTTCAACCCTAACTCTTCTCTGATTGGTTAGTACCCAAATGAGTCACATACCTAAATTTTCGTATTCCCCTATAACCCTAACCCTAACCTTAACCCTAACCCTAACCCTAACCCTAACCCTAACCCTAACCCTAACTTTCAACCCTAACCCTAACCCTAACCCTAACTTTCAACCCTAACTTTCAACCCTAACTTTCAACCCTAACTCTTCTCTGATTGGTTAGTACCCAAATGAGTCACATACCTAAATTTTCGTATTCCCCTATAACCCTGGGCCAAACAAAAATAGAAAAATAATCCTAAGTGTCAACCCTAACTTTCAACCCTAACTTTCAACCCTAACTTTCAACCCTAACTCTTCTCTGATTGGTTAGTACCCAAATGAGTCACATACCTAAATTTTCGTATTCCCCTATAACCCTGGGCCAAACAAAAATAGAAAAATAATCCTAAGTGTCAACCCTAACTTTCAACCCTAACTTTCAACCCTAACTTTCAACCCTAACACTTCTCTGATTGGTTAGTACCCAAATGAGTCACATACCTAAATTTTCGTATTCCCCTATAACCCTGGGCCAAACAAAAATAGAAAAATAATCCTAAGTGTCAACCCTAACTTTCAACCCTAACTTTCAACCCTAACTTTCAACCCTAACTTTCAACCCTAACTTTCAACCCTAACTCTTCTCTGATTGGTTAGTACCCAAATGAGTCACATACCTAAATTTTCGTATTCCCCTATAACCCTAACCCTAACCCTAACCCTAACCCTAACCCTAACTTTCAACCCTAACCCTAACCCTAACCCTAACTTTCAACCCTAACTTTCAACCCTAACTTTCAACCCTAACTCTTCTCTGATTGGTTAGTACCCAAATGAGTCACATACCTAAATTTTCGTATTCCCCTATAACCCTGGGCCAAACAAAAATAGAAAAATAATCCTAACTGTCAACCCTAACTTTCAACCCTAACTTTCAACCCTAACTTTCAACCCTAACTCTTCTCTGATTGGTTAGTACCCAAATGAGTCACATACCTAAATTTTCGTATTCCCCTATAACCCTGGGCCAAACAAAAATAGAAAAATAATCCTAAGTGTCAACCCTAACTTTCAACCCTAACTTTCAACCCTAACTTTCAACCCTAACTTTCAACCCTAACTCTTCTCTGATTGGTTAGTACCCAAATGAGTCACATACCTAAATTTTCGTATTCCCCTATAACCCTGGGCCAAACAAAAATAGAAAAATAATCCTAAGTGTCAACCCTAACTTTCAACCCTAACTTTCAACCCTAACTTTCAACCCTAAATTTCAACCCTAACTCTTCTCTGATTGGTTAGTACCCAAATGAGTCACATACCTAAATTTTCGTATTCCCCTATAACCCTGGGCCAAACAAAAATAGAAAAATAATCCTAAGTGTCAACCCTAACTTTCAACCCTAACTTTCAACCCTAACTTTCAACCCTAACTCTTCTCTGATTGGTTAGTACCCAAATGAGTCACATACCTAAATTTTCGTATTCCCCTATAACCCTGGGCCAAACAAAAATAGAAAAATAATCCTAAGTGTCAACCCTAACTTTCAACCCTAACTTTCAACCCTAACTTTCAACCCTAACTTTCAACCCTAACTTTCAACCCTAACTCTTCTCTGATTGGTTAGTACCCAAATGAGTCACATACCTAAATTTTCGTATTCCCCTATAACCCTGGGCCAAACAAAAATAGAAAAATAATCCTAAGTGTCAACCCTAACTTTCAACCCTAACTTTCAACCCTAACTTTCAACCCTAACTTTCAACCCTAACTCTTCTCTGATTGGTTAGTACCCAAATGAGTCACATACCTAAATTTTCGTATTCCCCTATAACCCTGGGCCAAACAAAAATAGAAAAATAATCCTAAGTGTCAACCCTAACTTTCAACCCTAACTTTCAACCCTAACTTTCAACCCTAACTTTCAACCCTAACTTTCAACCCTAACTCTTCTCTGATTGGTTAGTACCCAAATGAGTCACATACCTAAATTTTCGTATTCCCCTATAACCCTGGGCCAAACAAAAATAGAAAAATAATCCTAAGGGCCAACCCTAACTTTCAACCCTAACTTTCAACCCTAACTTTCAACCCTAACTCTTCTCTGATTGGTTAGTACCCAAATGAGTCACATACCTAAATTTTCGTATTCCCCTATAACCCTGGGCCAAACAAAAATAGAAAAATAATCCTAACTTTCAACCCTAACTTTCAACCCTAACTTTCAACCCTAACTTTCAACCCTAACTCTTCTCTGATTGGTTAGTACCCAAATGAGTCACATACCTAAATTTTCGTATTCCCCTATAACCCTGGGCCAAACAAAAATAGAAAAATAATCCTAACTTTCAACCCTAACTTTCAACCCTAACTTTCAACCCTAACTTTCAACCCTAACTTTCAACCCTAACTCTTCTCTGATTGGTTAGTACCCAAATGAGTCACATACCTAAATTTTCGTATTCCCCTATAACCCTGGGCCAAACAAAAATAGAAAAATAATCTTAAGTGTCAACCCTAACTTTCAACCCTAACTTTCAACCCTAACTTTCAACCCTAACTCTTCTCTGATTGGTTAGTACCCAAATGAGTCACATACCTAAATTTTCGTATTCCCCTATAACCCTGGGCCAAACAAAAATAGAAAAATAATCCTAAGTGTCAACCCTAACTTTCAACCCTAACTTTCAACCCTAACTTTCAACCCTAACTCTTCTCTGATTGGTTAGTACCCAAATGAGTCACATACCTAAATTTTCGTATTCCCCTATAACCCTGGGCCAAACAAAAATAGAAAAATAATCCTAAGTGTCAACCCTAACTTTCAACCCTAACTTTCAACCCTAACTTTCAACCCTAACTTTCAACCCTAACTCTTCTCTGATTGGTTAGTACCCAAATGAGTCACATACCTAAATTTTCGTATTCCCCTATAACCCTGGGCCAAACAGAAATAGAAAAATAATCCTAAGTGTCAACCCTAACTTTCAACCCTAACTTTCAACCCTAACTTTCAACCCTAACTCTTCTCTGATTGGTTAGTACCCAAATGAGTCACATACCTACATTTTCGTATTCCCCTATAACCCTGGGCCAAACAAAAATAGAAAAATAATCCTAAATGTCAACCCTAACTTTCAACCCTAACTTTCAACCCTAACTCTTCTCTGATTGGTTAGTACCCAAATGAGTCACATACCTAAATTTTCGTATTCCCCTTTAACCCTGGGCCAAACAAAAATAGAAAAATAATCCTAACTTTCAACCCTAATTTTCAACCCTAACTTTCAACCCTAACTTTCAACCCTAACTTTCAACCCTAACTCTTCTCTGATTGGTTAGTACCCAAATGAGTCACATACCTAAATTTTCGTATTCCCCTATAACCCTGGGCCAAACAAAAATAGAAAAATAATCCTAAGTGTCAACCCTAACTTTCAACCCTAACTTTCAACCCTAACTTTCAACCCTAACTTTCAACCCTAACTTTCAACCCTAACTCTTCTGTGATTGGTTAGTACCCAAATGAGTCACATACCTAAATTTTCGTATTCCCCTATAACCCTAACCCTAACCCTAACCCTAACCCTAACCCTAACTTTCAACCCTAACTCTTCTCTGATTGGTTAGTACCCAAATGAGTCACATACCTAAATTTTCGTATTCCCCTATAACCCTGGGCCAAACAAAAATAGAAAAATAATCCTAAGTGTCAACCCTAACTTTCAACCCTAACTTTCAACCCTAACTTTCAACCCTAACTCTTCTCTGATTGGTTAGTACCCAAATGAGTCACATACCTAAATTTTCGTATTCCCCTATAACCCTAACCCTAACCCTAACCCTAACGTTTATCTCTATGGCAATGAACAGACCCGCTTATTGCCCCCTGGTCCGACCCCCCAGAGATGGACTCCAACTGGACAAGCACAGTCTCACCAAGTATGTGGAGGGCACTGATCGGATTGACATGTTTCTAAGGAACTTTGAAACGCAGTGCCGGCGGTACGGGGTGCTTCCCCAGCATAGGGTTGCACGCCTGGACCCGCTACTCTCCAGCTTGGCTAAACAGACTTTGATGGTGCTTACAGAGGAGTTTGCTGATGACTATGACCACCTGAAAGAACTTTTGCTGTTTCAGCATGGTTTTACCCCTGAAGCTTACCGGGGTAAGTTCCGGCTGGAGGAGAGGCACCCTCAGGAGACCTATGTCACTTATGTGACCCGCATGGCTTTGTATGGGTTACACTGGGTGGAGGGCTCTGAGGCCAAGACTTACCAACGCCTGCTGGACCTCATCTTTCAGGAGCAGCTCATGCAGCAGTGCCCGCCGGCGGTGAGGGCTTTTGTGTATGATAAAAAGCCCAAGACCTACACCGAGGCGGCGAGGATGGCAGATGACTATGTGGTCAGCCGGTCCCAGATGACCGCCAAGGTACCAGCCAAAGCGGTAACCCCACCGGCGCCGGCCAAGAAAGCTGTGAGTACCCCCCAGTGGACCCAAAAGCCGCCTGCGGGCAGCGGGTCACAGAAGGCGGGAGAGCTCCGGCATGAGCGCCGGTGCTACAATTGCAACAGCACTGGTCACATCAGACCAGATTGCCCGGAACCCCTGCGTTCCAACGGACCCTATCGAGGGCAACGCACCCCAGCTGCAAAGCCGGTAGCCCGCGTGCGGGTGGCTTCCACCAAAGAACCAGGACCGGTCATGGAAACAACTCCCAGCGAGACGTCCCATGTCACCCCTACCCCGGTTTCTTCAGTGCCTACAGCCAGGAGCGGAGGACATCACAGCGCAGACCTGCAGCAGACGGACGGCAGGAGCAAGCATCTCACCCCGGTCACAGTCGGTGACCGGCAAGCAGTTGGCTTACTTGATTCAGGAGCTGCAGTGACCCTGGTCCGACCTGATATGGTCCGGCCAGAGGAATTGATCCCAGGCCCTGGGATACAGATCACTGTGGCTGACGGAGAGCCACGTTTCCTGCAGGTGGCCCGCATTTTTTTGTATTGGGGGGTGGGCAAGGGTGTGCGGGAGGTGGGGGTTTTACCAGGTTTGGATGCTGAAATTCTTTTGGGCAATGACCTGGGACCGATGACCTGCACCTACAACCGTGTGCCCCAGCCCGCTGCAGTGGCGGCGGTTACCCGGAGCCAGACCGCGGCAATGTCGGCGGTGGCCACCCCAGTCCCCCAGCCTTTGGGACCAATGTTAGCGGAGGGCACAGAGGAGCCCAGGGAGGTAAGCCAGGATCAGTTGCAACCACAGGCTGACTTACTGTTCCCCCTTACCGTGTCCCCTTCGCCTGACAATGACATGACTGGGGGGGGGGGCAGATTTAGGAGCCCAGTTTAGGGAGGCAGTGAAGGCAGACCCTACCCTGGCCGGCGTGAGACTTCGGGCGTCCGAATCTCAGGCAGGGGAGGGCACTGAGCGCTGCCTATGGCATAAGGGACTCCTATACAGAGAAGAAGGGAACCCGAGAATAGAGAAGGGATTGACCGGTAAGCGACAGCTAGTAGTACCCCAGGGGTACCGACAGCAATTGTTACGGGTAGCTCACTCTATTCCGTTAGCGGGACATCAGGGGGTCACCAGAACGCGAGCCCGGTTATTGCAGCGTTATTTCTGGCCGGGGGCATCCAGGGATGTGGCTGATTTCTGCTGCTCCTGTGATGCCTGCCAGCGAGTAGGTAAGGCGGGCGACCGTGTGAAGGCACCCCTGAGACCCCTACCGATAATAGGGGAACCCTTCCAGAAGGTAGCGGTGGACCTGATAGGACCCCTCATGATTCCAAGCAGGTCAGGGAAGTGCTACATCCTCACGGTGGTGGATTTTGCCACCCGGTACCCTGAGGCGGTAGCGCTGGGCACCATAAGTGCCAAGACAGTGGCAGCAGCTTTGCTGAACATTTTTGCTAGGGTAGGTTTCCCTAGTGAGATCCTAACTGATCAGGGGTCGCAGTTCATGAGTGAACTGTTACATTGTCTCTGGGATGCCTGCGGTGTACAGCACCAGCGCACTACCCCTTACCATCCCCAAACAAACGGATTATGTGAGAGGTTTAATGGTACCCTGAAGCAGATGCTTCGGACCTTTATAGAGGCGGAGGGGAAAGACTGGGAGATTCACCTGCAGCACTTGCTGTTTGCATACCGAGAGGTACCGCAAGAATCTACAGGCTTCTCCCCCTTCGAGCTACTATATGGCCGCAGGGTACGTGGACCTCTGGACCTCTTCCGTGAGGGATGGGAGGGGGAGACTACTGCTACTGATGCTTCAGTGATCCAGTATGTAGTAGATCTCAGAGACCGGTTAGAGATGCTTATGGGGGTGGCCCAGGACCACCTCAGGGCTGCTCAGACCAAGCAGAAGCAATGGTATGACCAGCAGGCCCGTAGCAGAGAATTCATCCCAGGACAGCAGGTGCTTGTTCTCAAACCCACTCGGGAGAACAAGCTGATGGCTGCCTGGTCGGGACCGTACCCGGTTATCCGAAAGGTGAATGAGTGCAACTATGTTGTACAGGTAGCGCCTGAGAGGCACAAGACATATCACATTAATATGTTAAAGGAATACAGAGCACCGAGTATGGGAGCAGTAATGGCCATTTGTAGCCCACTGCTGGAGGATCCGGCGAGCAATGCTCTGCCTGATCTCCTAGGGGAGGCAAAGCAAGGAAACACTGTTGAGCAGGTAGAGATCGGGGCACAGTTGAGTGCTAGGCAGAAGGGAGAAGCCAGGGACATGCTAGCTCAGTATAGCGCCCTCTTCACTGACATGCCAGGGACCACACATCTCACCAAACACCCAGTACACACAGGGGACCTGCAGCCTCTGCATAAGCACGCTTATAGAGTGTCAGCAGAGGTCAAGACAAGTATGGAGAGAGATTGAGGAGATGCTGACCCTAGGGGTAATTACTCCGTCCCAGAGCCCTTGGGCAAGTCCAGTAGTCCTAGTGCCTAAGAAGGACAAAACCACCCGGTTTTGTGTGGACTACCGGTTGCTCAACGCTGGGACGGTGTCAGATGCTTACCCCATGCCCCGCATGGATGAGTTACTAGATGAACTCGCGGGGGCAAAGTATCTGACCACCATGGATCTGAGCAAAGGCTACTGGCAGATTCCCCTGACCCTGGAGGCTAGGGAGAAGTCAGCATTCATCACTCCAAGTGGCCTCTATGAGTTTTTGGTGATGCCATTTGGGATGAAGAATGCCCCGGCTACCTTCCAACGCCTGGTCAATAGGTTACTGGAAGGGATGCAGAGCTATGCCAGGGCTTACTTAGATGACATTGCTGTCTTTAGTAATTCCTGGGAATCCCACATAGGACATGTAGCTGCGGTGCTGGATAGAATCAGGGAGGCTGGGCTTACCTTAAAACCCACTAAGTGTATGGTAGGTATGGCAGAAGTCCTGTACTTAGGGCACAGGGTGGGTGGAGGGCATTTCAAGCCAGAGCCAGCCAAGGTAGAAGCCATAGTTCAGTGGCCTGTTCCAAAAACCAAGAAACAGGTCATGGCCTTTTTGGGCACCGCAGGGTACTACAGGAAATTTGTCCCACAGTACAGCGCCGTGGCCAAACCCCTGACTGATCTGACTAAGAAGCAACTGCCTGTGCTTATTACCTGGTCTCCTGCCTGTGAAACTGCTTTCCAGGCACTGAAAGCTGCGCTTGCTGAGGCCCCCATCCTGGCTGCCCCAGATTATACCAAGCATTTTCTTATTCAGACTGATGCCTCAGACTTTGGTGTGGGGGCTGTGTTGAGCCAGGTGGGGGACGACGGCAAAGAGCACCCTGTGGTGTATCTCAGTCGCAAACTGCTCCCCAGGGAGGTGGCATATGCCACCATTGAAAAGGAGTGCTTGGCCATTGTGTGGGCACTCAAAAAGCTCCAGCCCTATGTCTATGGGAGGGCTTTCACGGTCATTACCGACCACAATCCCCTGAGCTGGCTACAGAGGGTATCAGGGGAAAATGCCAAACTGCTGAGATGGAGCTTGGCTTTGCAAGAATTTGAATTCACCATTCAGCACAAAAAGGGTAGTGAAAACAGCAATGCTGATGGACTTTCACGCCAGGACTATCCCTCTGAGACTGAATTCATTAATGGTGCCAGCAGTGCCCCACTCCCCGTCAGGGCCAGTGGGCCACAGGACACGCATTAAGAAGGGGAGGTGTAGAGGGAGAGAGGGGGTGGCCCGGTATTAAAGGGGTTGCACCCCATTTGGCCACCCCTGACCGCACCAGGGAGACAAGGGGTTAACTGGGCTGAGGTCCAGAAATGTGATGTAACCCTTGTTATGACATGTAAATGTATTTTCCCCTGTTCCATTGTAATGTCTGGTTACTCAGTGTTTGCATCACACACACACTAGAATCCATCCGGGAGCACAAGGGTTAATAATTCTTTAATGATTATAGCTCTTTGTGTAAGTTTCCCGCCTTTTCGGGCACCATTTTGCAGGTCCCCATTGGCCGCCATTAGGGCTCAATGCATTTCAATAGGAATTTGTGCTGTTTTCGTCCTGTTTCCTGTAGTGACCAGCAGGTGGCGTCCGAGAGGGAGAGCGGCGGTTTCCCATTGAAAGTCAATGGGCTCATTGACTTCAATGGAGATGCCTCGAGGTAACCTAGTTGGCTGCCGTCCAGACCGCAAACCGCAAAGCGGATACAATGTCCTTCAAAAGAGCTAAAATCACTGGGTCAAGTTCAACGTCAATTAGCGGGGAAATAAACTGTTTTAGGGCACCTAGGGATAAAATTCTTTTTGCCCCTAGTTCCTAAGCGTCCCCCCACTCGACCACCACCGGGTCCCCGAATCCTGGACCCCCGATAAGGGTCGAACCAGATAGAGCGGGTCGCGCCATAGGCTTTGCCGGCGGCGGCAGAAACGGCTCAGAAAAATGACTAAGTGAGAAATGCTGAATTTTAGGAATCCATATCTCCGGTTCCGGAGGGTTCAGCGGATCAGGGTTTGGGGTATCTGTAGCCACTGCTCCGGCATCGCTGCAGAACCATCCTTGACCCGCTTGGACCAACCCGACGGAGTATGGACCCCCTTGAAGTTCGGGACTTTTCCCATAAACTTCAATGGCAGAAAACCCCCATTGACTTCAATGGCGGCGATTTACCATTGAAAGTCTATGGCGGAGCTGCCCGTTGTTTTCAATGGGGATTTAGTGAAAAGCTGAGATTTCTTTTTCAATGGAGATTTTTGTATTAAAATGATTTAATGTGCATTGGTGTAACTCCGGTTTCTTAGGTCGTAGCAAGTCGCTTTTTGGACCATATGGTGTCCCAGTTCTGGCAATGCGAACTGGGAAGTTTGGACCTGCTAAACCTAACGGAACCGGATATTTTAATACGTTTATGTTTTATGCTTAATAGTGTATCTTAAGGTATGGACAAAGACCCAGAAGAGATTCTTTTGGGCCATAAGGTAGCAGATGGCCCTGGGGACGCCGCTATGTCTAGGATTTAAGTGCTGTTCAAAGAGTTTTATCACCCTCACTGTTTATCCGAAGCCCAAACCAGGGCAGGTCTTAAGTGTTCCAGTTAACACCTTTCAACAAAGGTTTTCCTGCCAGAACTCCAAATGGTAGACTGTCTGGCATTCCTGACGTAAATGTGGGGCTTCAGAAATGAGACCCCCAGAGTTCTACTGCGCATGTGCCAACTAGCAGGGGGGCATGGGTCAGAATGCTTTCCCACGTTAGTGAGTGGCTGGAGGTAATTGGAAACCAATCCCCTGTGCTTAAGGTTAAGAATAGAAGGAGAATGGTTTATAAACTGCTGTCCACCCATATATCCTTTGTCTTCGTTTGCTGATATGGTTACCTGATATCACCTGAATGATTTCCTCACTGCTGAAAGAAATGCTACATCATACTTCTCATTCCCCAACCCTTAAGTAAGTGTACTTCTTGTTCGTTACTGTATTATCTGTTGTGTTCACCTATATTCTAAGGAATAAATACAATTTATTATATCTTAAGCCTCGTTCAGTTCAAACCCAATTATTTTTGTGTAATATTAATAAGCCTGTGGAAGCTATCGTCACAAGGAGGTATTATAGTGTGTATTGTGGGGAGAATTAGTGTGTGTGTTGTTTGGGAGTGATATTCGGGAGGATTGTGTGTGCAGAAGGAAGAATGAGTGAGGGGGGAGTAAGGGAGCAGGATTGAATGAGAGGGGGTCATTGAGTGATAGCGGGGAGGGGAGGGAAGAGTGAGGAGAGTGGGTGTAGGAGGGAGCAGTGCAAGAGACCGTCGGGGGCAGAATACATGGTGAGAAGGGAGGCTGCCTAGAAGCATAAAAATCTAC
>NW_027455927.1:22500-28249 GCF_040206685.1 Ascaphus truei | reverse complement strand
GGGGGGCAGTGTGGTGGGCAGTGTAACGGGGGGGGGCTGTGTGAGGGGCAGTGTAACGGGGGGGGGGGCTGTGTGAGGGCAGTGTAACGGGGGGGGGGGGCTGTGTGAGGGGCAGTGTAACGGGGGGGGGGGGGCTGTGTGAGGGGGCAGTGTAACGGGGGGGGGGCTGTGTGAGGGGCAGTGTAACGGGGGGGGGGGCTGTGTGAGGGGCAGTGTAACGGGGGGGGGGCTGTGTGAGGGGCAGTGTAACGGGGGGGGGGGCTGTGTGAGGGGCAGTGTAACGGGGGGGGGGGCTGTGTGAGGGGCAGTGTAACGGGGGGGGGGCTGTGTGAGGGCAGTGTAACGGGGGGGGGGGGCGGGCTGTGTGAGGGGCAGTGTAACGGGGGGGGGGCTGTGTGAGGGGCAGTGTAACGGGGGGGGGGCTGTGTGAGGGGCAGTGTAACGGGGGGGGGGGGCTGTGTGAGGGGCAGTGTAACGGGGGGGGGGGGGCTGTGTGAGGGGCAGTGTAACGGGGGGGGGGGGCTGTGTGAGGGGCAGTGTAACGGGGGGGGGCAGTGTAACGGGGGGGGGGGGCTGTGTGAGGGGCAGTGTAACGGGGGGGGGCTGTGTGAGGGGCAGTGTAACGGGGGGGGGGGCTGTGTGAGGGGCAGTGTAACGGGGGGGGGGGGGCTGTGTGAGGGGCAGTGTAACGGGGGGGGGGCTGTGTGAGGGGCAGTGTAACGGGGGGGGGGGCTGTGTGAGGGGCAGTGTAACGGGGGGGGGGGCTGTGTGAGGGGCAGTGTAACGGGGGGGGGCTGTGTGAGGGGCAGTGTAACGGGGGGGGGGGCTGTGTGAGGGGCAGTGTAACGGGGGGGGCTGTGTGAGGGGCAGTGTAACGGGGGGGCTGTGTGAGGGGCAGTGTAACGGGGGGGGGGGCTGTGTGGGGGGCAGTGTAACGGGGGGGGGGGCTGTGTGAGGGGCAGTGTAACGGGGGGGGGGGCTGTGTGAGGGGCAGTGTAACGGGGGGGGGGCTGTGTGAGGGGCAGTGTAACGGGGGGGGGCTGTGTGAGGGGCAGTGTAACGGGGGGGGGCTGTGTGAGGGGCAGTGTAACGGGGGGGCAGTGTAACGGGGGGGGGGGCTGTGTGAGGGGCAGTGTAACGGGGGGGGCGGGCTGTGTGAGGGGCAGTGTAACGGGGGGGGCGGGGCTGTGTGGGGGGCAGTGTAACGGGGGGGGCAGTGTAACGGGGGGGGGGCTGTGAGGGGGGCAGTGTAACGGGGGGGGGCTGTGTGTGGGGCAGTGTAACGGGGGGCAGTGTAACGGGGGGGGCTGTGTGAGGGGCAGTGTAACGGGGGGGCTGTGTGTGGGGCAGTGTAACGGGGGGGGGGGGCTGTGTGTGGGGCAGTGTAACGGGGGGGCTGTTGTGGGGGGGAGCTGTTGGGGGGCAGTGTAACGGGGGGGGGAGCTGTTGGGGGGGCAGTGTAACGGGGGGGGAGCTGTTGGGGGGCAGTGTAACGGGGGGGAGCTGTTGGGGGGCAGTGTAACGGGGGGGGAGCTGTTGGGGGGCAGTGTAACGGGGGGGAGCTGTTGGGGGGGCAGTGTAACGGGGGGGAGCTGTTGGGGGGGCAGTGTAACGGGGGGGGCTGTTGGGGGGCAGCTGTTGGGGGGCAGCTGTTGGGGGGGCAGTGTAACGGGGGGAGCTGCTGGGGGGGCAGTGTAACGGGGGGGAGCTGTTGGGGGGGGCAGTGTAACGGGGGGGAGCTGTTGGGGGGGCAGTGGGGGGGCTGTTGGGGGGGCAGTGTAACGGGGGGGTCTGTTGGGGCGGCAGTGTAACGGGGGGAGCTGTTGGGGGGGAGCTGTTGGGGGGGCAGTGTAACTGGGGGGGCTGTGTGAGGGGCAGTGTAACGGGGGGGCTGTGTGAGGGGCAGTGTAACGGGGGGGGCTGTGTGAGGGGCAGTGTAACGGGGGGGGGCTGTGTGAGGGGCAGTGTAACGGGGGGGGGCTGTGTGAGGGGCAGTGTAACGGGGGGGCTGTGTGTGGGGCAGTGTAACGGGGGGAGCTGTTGGGGGGAGCTGTTGGGGGGGGGCAGTGTAACGGGGGGGGAGCTGTTGGGGAGCTGTTGGGGGGGCAGTGTAACGGGGGGGGCTGTTGGGGGGCAGCTGTTGGGGGGGCAGTGTAACGGGGGGAGCTGTTGGGGGGGAGCTGTTGGGGGGGCAGTGTAACGGGGGGGGCTGTGTGAGGGGCAGTGTAACGGGGGGGGGGGCAGTGTAACGGGGGGGCTGTGTAACGGGGGGGCTGTGTGAGGGGCAGTGTAACGGGGGGGGGCTGTGTGAGGGGCAGTGTAACGGGGGGGGCTGCGTGAGGGGCAGTGTAACGGGGGGGGCTGCGTGAGGGGCAGTGTAACGGGGGGGGGGCTGTGTGAGGGGCAGTGTAACGGGGGGGGGCTGTGTGAGGGGCAGTGTAACGGGGGGGGGGGGCTGTGTGAGGGGCAGTGTAACGGGGGGGGGGGCTGTGTGAGGGGCAGTGTAACGGGGGGGGGGCTGTGTGAGGGGCAGTGTAACGGGGGGGGCTGTGTGAGGGGCAGTGTAACGGGGGGGGGCTGTGTGTGGGCAGTGTAACGGGGGGGGGGCTGTGTGTGGGGCAGTGTAACGGGGGGGGGCTGTGTGGGGCAGTGTAACGGGGGGGTTGTGTGAGGGGCAGTGTAACGGGGGGGGGGGCTGTGTGAGGGGCAGTGTAACGGGGGGCTGTGTGGGGCAGTGTAACGGGGGGGCTGTGTGGGGCAGTGTAACGGGGGGGCTGTGTAACGGGGGGCTGTGTGAGGGGCAATGTAACGGGGGGGGCTGTGTGAGGGGCAGTGTAACGGGGGGGCTGTGTGGGGCAGTGTAACGGGGGGGCTGTGTGGGGCAGTGTAACGGGGGGGCTGTGTAACGGGGGGCTGTGTGAGGGGCAATGTAACGGGGGGGGCTGTGTGGGGCAGTGTAACGGGGGGCTGTGTAACGGGGGGCTGTGGGGAGGGCAGTGTAACGGGGGGATCTGTGGGGGGGAGCTGTTGGGGGGGCAGTGTAACGGGGGGCCGTGGGGGGGCAGTGTAACGGGGGGGGCTGTGTGGGGGGCAGTGTAACGGGGTTGGCTGTGTGGGGGGCAGTGTAACGGGGGGGGCTGTGTGAGGGGCAGTGTAACGGGGGGGCTGTGTGAGGGGCAGTGTAACGGGAGGGGCAGTGTAACGGGGGGGGCTGTGTGAGGGGCTGTGTAACGGGGGGGCTGTGTAACGGGGGGGGCTGTGTGAGGGGCAGTGTAACGGGGGGTGGCTGTGTGAGGGGCAGTGTAACAGGGGGGGCTGTGTGAGGGGCTGTGTAACGGGGGGGGCAGTGTAACGGGGGGGCTGTGTGAGGGGCAGTGTAACGGGGGGGCTGTGTAACGGAGGGGCTGTGTAACGGAGGGGCTGTGTAACGGGGGGGCTGTGTAACGGAGGGGCTGTGTAACGGAGGGGCTGTGTAACGGGGGGGCTGTGTAACGGAGGGGCTGTGTAACGGGGGGGGGCTGTGTAACGGAGGGGCTGTGTAACGGGGGGGCAGTGTACGGGGGGGGCTGTGTGAGGGGCAGTGTAACGGGGGGTCTGTGTGAGGGGCAGTGTAACGGGGGGGGCTGTGTGAGGGGCAGTGTAATGGGGGGGCTGTGTGAGGGGCAGTGTAACGGGGGGGGGCTGTGTGAGGGGCAGTGTAACGGGGGGGGCTGTGTGAGGGGCAGTGTAACGGGGGGGGCTGTGTGAGGGGCAGTGTAACGGGGGGGGGCTGTGTGAGGGGCAGTGTAACGGGGGGGGGGGCTGTGTGAGGGGCAGTGTAACGGGGGGGGGCTGTGTGAGGGGCAGTGTAATGGGGGGGGCTGTGTGAGGGGGCAGTGTAACGGGGGGGGCTGTGTGAGGGGCAGTGTAACGGGGGGGCAGTGTAACGGGGGGGCTGTGTGAGGGGCAGTGTAACGGGGGGGCTGTGTGAGGGGCAGTGTAACGGAGGGGGCAGTGTAACGGGGGGGGGCTGTGTGAGGGGCAGTGTAACGGGGGGGGCTGTGTGAGGGGCAGTGTAACGGGGGGGGCTGTGTGAGGGGCAGTGTAACGGGGGGGGCTGTGTAACGGAGGGGCTGTGTAACGGGGGGGGCTGTGTAACGGAGGGGCTGTGTAACGGAGGGGCTGTGTAACGGGGGGGCTGTGTAACGGAGGGGCTGTGTAACGGGGGGGGCTGTGTAACGGAGGGGCTGTGTAACGGGGGGGCAGTGTACGGGGGGGCTGTGTGAGGGGCAGTGTAACGGGGGGTCTGTGTGAGGGGCAGTGTAACGGGGGGGGCTGTGTGAGGGGCAGTGTAATGGGGGGGCTGTGTGAGGGGCAGTGTAACGGGGGGGGCTGTGTGAGGGGCAGTGTAACGGGGGGGGCTGTGTGAGGGGCAGTGTAACGGGGGGGGGCTGTGTGAGGGGCAGTGTAACGGGGGGGGGCTGTGTGAGGGGCAGTGTAACGGGGGGGGGGCTGTGTGAGGGGCAGTGTAACGGGGGGGGCTGTGTGAGGGGCAGTGTAATGGGGGGGGCTGTGTGAGGGGCAGTGTAACGGGGGGGGCTGTGTGAGGGGCAGTGTAACGGGGGGGCAGTGTAACGGGGGGGCTGTGTGAGGGGCAGTGTAACGGGGGGGCTGTGTGAGGGGCAGTGTAACGGAGGGGCAGTGTAACGGGGGGGGGCTGTGTGAGGGGCAGTGTAACGGGGGGGGCTGTGTGAGGGGCAGTGTAACGGGGGGGGCTGTGTGAGGGGCAGTGTAACGGGGGGGCTGTGTGAGGGGCAGTGTAACGGGGGGGCTGTGTGAGGGGCAGTGTAACGGGGGGGGCTGTGTGAGGGGCAGTGTAACGGGGGGGGGCTGTGTGAGGGGCAGTGTAATGGGGGGGGGGCTGTGTGAGGGGCAGTGTAACGAGGGGGGCTGTGTGAGGGGCAGTGTAACGGGGGGGGGGCTGTGTGAGGGGCAGTGTAACGGGGGGGGCTGTGTGAGGGGCAGTGTAACGGGGGGGCTGTGTGAGGGGCAGTGTAACGGGGTGGGGCTGTGTGAGGGGCAGTGTAACGGGAGGGGGGCTGTGTGAGGGGCAGTGTAACGGGGGGGCTGTGTGAGGGGCAGTGTAACGGGAGGGGGGCTGTGTGAGGGGCAGTGTAACGGGAGGGGGGCTGTGTGAGGGGCAGTGTAACGGGGGGGCTGTGTGAGGGGCAGTGTAACGGGGGGGCTGTGTGAGGGGCAGTGTAACGGGGGGGCTGTGTGAGGGGCAGTGTAACGGGGGGGCTGTGTGAGGGGCAGTGTAACGGGGGGGGCTGTGTGAGGGGTTGTGTGAGGGGGCAGTGTAACGTGTGTGTGTCAGCGTGCGTGTGTCAGCGTGCGTGCGTGTGTGTCAGCGTGCGTGTGTGTGTTTCAGCGTGTGCGTGTGTGTGTCAGCGTGCGTGTGTGTGTGTCAGCGTGGGTTGTGGTGGGGGCAGCAGCATAACGGGTGGGTGTGTCATCGGGGGTTGTGGGGGGGGCAGCGGCGTAACGGGGGGGTGTCGGCGTGTGTGTCAGCGTGTGTGTGTGTCAGCGTGTGTGTGTGTGTCAGCGTGTGTGTGTGTGTGTGTGTCAGCGTGTGTGTGTGTCAGCGTGTGTGTCAGCGTGTGTGTGTGTGTGTGTGTCAGCGTCAGCGTGTGTGTGTGTGTCAGCGTCAGCGTGTGTGTGTGTGTCAGCGTCAGCGTGTGTGTGTGTGTCAGCGTGTGTGTATGTGTGT
>NW_027455927.1:0-17500 GCF_040206685.1 Ascaphus truei | reverse complement strand
TTCGCGGAGGGCGGTGTCGTTTCCCCCCCCCCTTTCCGCAGGGGGCGGTGTCATTTCCCCCCCCCCCTTTCGCGGGAGGCGGTGTCGTTCCCCCCCCCCCTTTCGCGGAGGGCGGTGTCGTTTCCCCCCCCCCCCTTTCCGCAGGGGGCGGTGTCGTTTCCCCCCCCCCCTTTTCGCGGGGGGCGGTGTCGTTTCTCACCCCCCCCTTTCGCGGGGGGTGGTGTCGTTCCCCCCCCCTTTCTCTTCCCGCGGACCCTGGGACTCCCGCCGTCTCTTCCCGCGGACCCTGGGACTCCCGCCGTCTCTTCCCCCGGACCCTGGGACTCCCGCCGTCTCTTCCCCCGGACCCTGGGACTCCCGCCGTCTCTTCCCCCGGACCCTGGGACTCCCGCCGTCTCTTCCCCCGGACCCTGGGACTCCCGCCGTCTCTTCCCCCGGACCCTGGGACTCCCGCCGTCTCTTCCCCCGGACCCTGGGACTCCCGCCGTCTCTTCCCCCGGACCCTGGGACTCCCGCCGTCTCTTCCCCCGGACCCTGGGACTCCCGCCGTCTCTTCCCCCGGACCCTGGGACTCCCGCCGTCTCTTCCCCCGGACCCTGGGACTCCCGCCGTCTCTTCCCCCGGACCCTGGGACTCCCGCCGTCTCTTCCCCCGGACCCTGGGACTCCCGCCGTCTCTTCCCCCGGACCCTGGGACTCCCGCCGTCTCTTCCCGCGGACCCTGGGACTCCCGCCGTCTCTTCCCGCGGACCCTGGGACTCCCGCCGTCTCTTCCCGCGGACCCTGGGACTCCCGCCGTCTCTTCCCCCGGACCCTGGGGCTCCCGCCGTCTCTTCCCCCGGACCCTGGGACTCCCGCCGTCTCTTCCCCCGGACCCTGGGACTCCCGCCGTCTCTTCCCCCGGACCCTGGGACTCCCGCCGTCTCTTCCCCCGGACCCTGGGACTCCCGCCGTCTCTTCCCCCGGACCCTGGGACTCCCGCCGTCTCTTCCCGCGGACCCTGGGACTCCCGCCGTCTCTTCCCCCGGACCCTGGGACTCCCGCCGTCTCTTCCCCCGGACCCTGGGACTCCCGCCGTCTCTTCCCTCGGACCCTGGGACTCCCGCCGTCTCTTCCCCCGGACCCTGGGACTCCCGCCGTCTCTTCCCCCGGACCCTGGGACTCCCGCCGTCTCTTCCCCCGGACCCTGGGACTCCCGCCGTCTCTTCCCCCGGACCCTGGGACTCCCGCCGTCTCTTCCCCGGACCCTGGGACTCCCGCCGTCTCTTCCCCCGGGACCCTGGGACTCCCGCCGTCTCTTCCCCGGGACCCTGGGACTCCCGCCGTCTCTTCCCTGGGACTCCCGCCGTCTCTTCCCCCGGACCCTGGGACTCCCGCCGTCTCTTCCCCCGGACCCTGGGACTCCCGCCGTCTCTTCCCCCGGACCCTGGGACTCCCGCCGTCTCTTCCCCCGGACCCTGGGACTCCCGCCGTCTCTTCCCCCGGACCCTGGGACTCCCGCCGTCTCTTCCCCCGGACCCTGGGACTCCCGCCGTCTCTTCCCCCGGACCCTGGGACTCCCGCCGTCTCTTCCCCCGGACCCTGGGACTCCCGCCGTCTCTTCCCCCGGACCCTGGGACTCCCGCCGTCTCTTCCCCCGGGACCCTGGGACTCCCGCCGTCTCTTCCCCCGGGACCCTGGGACTCCCGCCGTCTCTTCCCCCGGGTTTAACTCTGGAGACCCCCTTTTTCAATTCCCTATATATAAAAGAAATCATTGTCTTGGATTGCTCCTGTAAAAAAACATTATTCTTATGATTTGAATGTAATCTCTAGCAGCTGAGGTTACCATGGTAACCTTTACACTGGACTCTGGGGACAGCTCCATTTCATCCTCCCAAACAACTAATATTTGTAACGCTTTTGTCGCGTGTGCGTGCGCGCGCGTGTGTGTGGTAGTATATATAACAGGCCGGGGTGCATTAGAACAGGGTGTCTGTGTGTGTAATAGTATATATTATATATAACAGGCCAGGTTGTATTAGAATAGGGGGGCTCTCACGTACGTGCGTGTGTGTGTGTGTGTGTGTGTTAGTATATATATTATATATAACAGGCTGGGGTGTATTAGAATAGGGTGTGTGTGTAATAGTATATATATTATCTATAACAGGCCGGGGTGTATTAGAATAGGGGGGCTCTCGTGTGTGTGTGTGTGTGTGTGTCTGTGTAGAATAGGGGGGCTCTCACGGGTTCTTGATTAAAGTGGCAAAAAGATTTGTTTTCTTATAACAGATTGATGTTTCGAACCCCTGGGGGGTCCCCTCAAGATATCCCCAAAGGGAGCGACACGTCGATCTGTTATTAGAATAAAACAAATCTTTTTGCCACTTTAATAATCAAGACCCTCGTCTCTGTGTGTGTCTGTGCGTCTCTGTGCGTGCGTCTATACACATGGATATTCTTTTCGGTATCTCTTTAGGGGGGAGGGGGTGGGCCTCATTGTTTTTCAGTGGTTGCAGTTCAAGCTGCCGTTTAAAAAAAGAAATTATATATTTTCCCATTCAATATGTGCATCAATACAATCTGCACACTGACAAGTGATTCGCTAAGCTGCAGATCGATCCGTTCTCCTGTAATCGATAGCTTGCTATTTAATTTAGTTCTTGCACAGCATTGTGGGCAATGTAGTGCAGCAATATTAAGTGACTGGGCAGTTACTAGATACAATTGGTGCACTGCTAGAGAGAGGGCGGGGCTCAAGCCAGAGCCTATCAGAAGGGGAAGGGGCCGTCACTTTGGAAATGCTTCCTACATTAGGATAAGCTTATAGTCTCGGAGACGCGACCGCGTGACGTCATCCGTTGCCATAGCGATTTCTGCCTATAGTGTAGGAGACGAGACTGCGACCAGGGGGCGTGGCGGGGGCGTTGCTGTGAGCGGTTCGCCCTCATTGGCTGAACCGCTCACGTGCCTTCTGACGTCACGCGGCAGTCACCGAAAAAATAAATTTTCTTTGACTTCAGTGATTTTGGTCGCTGTGTCGCTGTGTCGCTGTGTCGCTGTGTCGCTGTGTCGCTCCGCCGCGGTCGCGCACACATTTGGTTGCACGTGACGGATTGCATCAACTTGTTTTGACGCGGCGTCGCTGTAGCCGGGACTATAAGCGCGGCCTTAGAAACATGTCTTTAAAACATTGTTTTTTTGTTTTTTTTTAAAGCTACAAGTATTTTGTCACAGTGCAGAACGGAGTTATGTAACAAACACACACGTGGGATATTGCTGAACTGCTGCTTTAATGTAAGATAAGATGGGTCTTACCAAAGTGTGTTATTTACATTGTGTTGCCTAAATCCATTGACCTGATCCCAACCCCTGCCCACCAGACCAAGCAAGCTCGGTGCATCTAACCCAGGGGTGGGCAACTCCAGCCCTCAAGGGCCACCAGTCAGGTTTTCAGGATATCCCTGCTTCAGCACAGGTGGCTCAATCAATGACTGTTGAAGACAGCCACTGATTGAGCCGCCTGTGCTGAAGCAGGATATCCTGAAACCCTGACGGGTTGGTGGCCCTTGAGAAGTTGGCCACCCTTGCTCTAACCCATAACCTGACCATAATGTGCCCACCACAGGCACTCACAATGACTCTGCCCCTCCCAGGAAAGGTTCCATATATAACCCCCCCGTGGTTTTAGTAACGAATGTTCAGGGCGCTATAGAGACATTTACACATACTGTACCTCTAAGCTTTACCCTGGCAGAGAACGGGTTAACGCCGGCTTTGAACATCGGCCCTGCCCGTCCCCGAAATAACCCAGACAGTGCCCTGCTATTCTTACTCTGTGAGGGCGGGGGGGGGGGGATTAATTTATACCCCCTAAGGGTATATGATAACACAACAGGGGAGTGTAAGATGCTATATTTGTCCCGTGCATTATCCGCGTCGCACGCCGACTTTCCGAATGCTAAAAGTATGCGTGCGATTTGCAGGGATTCGTGCTCTGAGTTTGTGGTGATGTGATGGCGCTGGCTGGTGTCGCAGTTCTACGTGACGCCGGCAGGGTTCTGGGTATTTCTGTTTCTTTGCTTATTAATGATCCTTTTTTCGGGGCGCTGCGTGGATTTCTAAAGGATTGTGTCACTGAGCGCAGAACATTTATTTTTTTTGTCATGGTTCGGCCCAAGGACACACTTCCCAACAGCGTGATCGCACAAACGGGAAGTAAACAGAGGAGCAGAGGATGCTGGGAGCAGCAGGCTACATTGAATCAGCATGGTTGTGTCAATAAATGAAAAGATACATTTGCCAAAGGAAGTTTAAAGACCCAAGCCACACATTCCTGTCACCAACATGAATATTCGTGTGGAACGTTTCTTATTGATGTTCTGGTACACAATGCAAAGTAGAAGCCGCACACACAAGGCTAATGCAGACTTAAAGAAACTTCCAACTGTATTTAAATTATCAGAGCTAATACACAGGTAACGTTTCAGGACTCGGGTCCTTTCCTCAAACCTAACACCTCCTAGGAGCAAAGGGTACTAATGGCAGTGACAGGGTTAAGGGGTCTTCCGGGTTACTCACATTTTTTGTTTTTTTTTACCCTAATCTGCGAACTAGAAGTATTTTTAATAGGAGTTTTATACGTTAGACTTGGGACTTTCCTCGTGCTGCTCTCTTGTGTCTGACCTCTTTCCCCAGCAAGAGTTTGCACAGGCAAAGCCCCCTCTCCCCCCCTATCTTTATCGCCTCTCTGATAAAGGGGGGGAGAGATAATAGAAAAGAAACCACGTGACTGACAAACTCCCCCACTCAGAGACCTTGGTGAAATTAAACCATTCATTTCCACACACAATAAAGCAGGCTGGTATTTGCTATTTGCACAGTTAGATTTGGATAGAGAAGCCAATTAGACGTTTCAGTCAAGTGTTTCCTCTGCCCACCCGTGTTACACGGCAGGGGTGGCGAACTCCAGTCCTCATGGGCCACCAACAGGCCAGGTATTGGTGATATCCCTGCTTCAGCACAGGTGGCTTAATAAGTGGCTCAGTCTTTGACTGCATCACCTGTGCTGAAGCAGGGATATCCCCAAAACCTGGACTGTGGGTGGCTCTTTATGAACAAGAGCTGTCCCCCCCGCCCCCCCCACCCCCCTGTTATAGGAGCCTGGAGAAGGGGGGCGTGTTTGGTCAGTGGGAGATGGCATGTGGTTTCCCAAATGGCAGCATTGCTGTGGTACTCCTCAGTCACCCCAGGACAGGGGTAAAAGAACCCTTTGGTTCCAAACACCGGGGAGGAAACGGCTCTACGTGGCTTCGTATAAACCACGCTGCCAAATTATTCTCCCAGAGCTGCAAGAATCCTTAGTCTTGTAACCCTTTGGGTGCCCCAAGATGATGTCTCTACGTCCTGGGGGACGGACTGGCACTCCAGGGGTTACGTCATTCCCGAGGACAGCGTAGCTAGCCTGCGGCGATCATGTGCCGTGCGTTGCCGGAGGGTTATATAACATGGCGGTCAGCGCTGGCTGCGGCTTTACTACCGGTTCTTCTATTATCCGGGGCAGACTCCCGGCTTTTTTTCTTCCGGTATCAGAAATACAAAATCTTTATTGTATCGGCCATTGGACGAACAGGAGATGTTCCCAGTGACCTTCCCAGACTGAGCAAGTCTCCAGTTATTGTGATGTAGAAAGCACACCACATACATACATACATACATACATACACACATACATACATACATACACACTTACTTACACACATACATACATACACACACACACTATACATACATACATACATACATACATACATACACACTTACTTACACACATACATACATACACACACACACTATACATACATACATACATACATACATACACACATACACACACACACTATACATACATACATACATACACCACATACATACATACATGCATACATACACCACATACATACATACATACATACACCACATACATACATACACCACACACATACACACATACATACATACATACACTACATACATATATACATACATGCACACATACATGCACCACATACATTCATACACCACACATACATACATACACCACACACATACATACACATACATGCACCACATACATACATGCACCACACACATACATACATACACCACACACATACATGCACCACATACATACACCACACACATACACACATACGTGCACCACATACATACACACATACACGCACATACATACATGCATACACCACACAAACATACATGCACCACACACATACATACATACATACACCACACACATACATACACCACACACATACATACATACATACACACATACATAAATACATACATTCATATACATGCACCACATATACATACATACACACATACATGCACCACATACATACATGCATACACCACACATACATATATACACACATGCATACACCACATACATGCATACACCATACATACATGCACTACATATATACACCACACATACATGCACCACACACATACATACACCACACATACATACATGAACCACATACATGCATAAATACATACATACATACACCACACATACATACATGCACCACATACATGCACCACATACATGCACCACATACATGCACCACATACATACATACATGCATACACCACATATACATACATACATGCATACACCACACATACATATATACACATCCATGCACCACATACATACTTACACACATACATGCACCACATACATACACCACACATACATACATACATACATACACACATACATGCACCACACACATACATGCACCACACACATACATACATACACCACACATACATACATGCATACACCACACATACATGCACACATACATGCACCACATACATACATGCATACACCACATATACATACATGCACCACATACATACATGCATACACCACACATACATACATACATTCACATATACATACATACACCACATATACATACATACACCACATATACATACATACACACATACATGCACCACACACATACATGCACCACACACATACATGCACCACACACATACATGCACCACACACATACATGCACCACACACATACATGCACCACACACATACATGCACCACACACATACATGCACCACACACATACATGCACCACACACATACATGCACCACACACATACATGCACCACACACATACATGCACCACACACATACATGCACCACACACATACATGCACCACACACATACATGCACCACACACATACATGCACCACACACATACATGCACCACACACATACATGCACCACACACATACATGCACCACACACATACATGCACCACACACATACATGCACCACACACATACATGCACCACACACATACATGCACCACACACATACATGCACCACACACATACATGCACCACACACATACATGCACCACACACATACATGCACCACACACATACATGCACCACACACATACATGCACCACACACATACATGCACCACACACATACATGCACCACACACATACATGCACCACACACATACATGCACCACACACATACATGCACCACACACATACATGCACCACACACATACATGCACCACACACATACATGCACCACACACACACAATACACACATACATTTAGATAAATTATGGTGGGTGAAAAAGGTGACGCAAAACCGTCCACCGTAAAGTATATAGCAATTAAAAACAGCACTTGTCATGTCATATATATATATATATATATATATATATATATATATATATATATATATATATATATATATATATATATATATATATATATATATATTCCTTTCCCCAGATTCCTCGTGGTCACTTGGGGAATAATTTGCTAAATGTGTAAGTGTGGCCAGTTGTTAACCTACTGGTCAGTGGCGATTCGTCCCACCTAACGGTCACTTAGTGAGTATTTGCTTGTGCTTGGCATAGATTGATTTGGACTCACAACCCGTATTTACGTGTGGTTAGTGTGAGTGTGGTTTTTACCCCTCGCCACGTGGGCCATTACTCCTTCCTTTGCTAGATTTGGTTCTCGGTAGATGGCAGTGACCCATTGTCCAGACATGAGAAATGTATGATGTCCCTTTATTGCCTAAAGCCACCAGTGCAGACCACGGACTTTAAACTGTGATGATTTAAAAACGCTTCCATTTTTCCGTCTTTGCCGCACCACGTCACAGATTTCTGTAGCCACCTCCATGGTGGAATCGTGGCGGCGTGTTTGGGACGGTCCAGTTCTGTGAGAGACATGGGTAACATTAAATACAGGGTGATCATCGTTATAAGCAGCACTAGTCCCAAGTCTTCCCCTCCCCTCACAGCCTTGTTCTCCCCTGCAGATCTCCCCCCCTCACAGCCTTGTTCTCCCCCCGCCCCCCCTCACAGCCTTATTCTCCCCTGCAGGTCTCCCCCCCTCACAGCCTTATTCTCCCCCGCAGGTCTCCCCCCCCCCCCCTCACAGCCTTGTTCTCCCCCGCAGGTCTCCCCCCCCCCCCTCACAGCCTTGTTCTCCCCCGCAGGTCTCCCCCTCCCCCTCACAGCCTTATTCTCCCCCGCAGGTCTCCCCCTCCCCCTCACAGCCTTGTTCTCCCCCGCAGGTCTCCCCCCCCCCTCACAGCCTTGTTCTCCCCCGCAGGTCTCCCCCCTCCGCCTCACAGCCATGTTCTCCCCCGCAGGTCTCTCCCTCCCCCCTCACAGCCTTGTTCTCCCCCACAGGTCTCCCCCCCCCCCTCACAGCCTTGTTCTCCCCCGCAGGTCTCCCCCCCCTCACAGCCTTGTTCTCCCCCGCAGGTCTCCCCCCTCACAGCCTTGTTCTCCCCCGCAAGTCTCCCCCCCCTCACAGCCTTGGTCTCCCCCCCCTTCACAGCCTTGTTCTCCCCCGCAGGTCCCCCCCCCCCGTCACAGCCTTGTTCTCCCCTGCAGGTCTCCCCCCCCCCCCTCACAGCCTTGTTCTCCCCCGCAGGTCTCCCCCCCTCCCCCCTCACAGCCTTGTTCTCCCCCGCAGGTCTCCCCCCCCCCCTCTCAGCCTTGTTCTCCCCCGCAGGTCTCTCCCCCCCCTCACAGCCTTGTTCTCCCCCGCAGGTCTCCCCCCCCTCACAGCCTTGTTCTCCCCCGCAGGTCTTCTCCCCCCCCTCAGGTCTTCTCCCCCCCCCCCTCACAGCTTTGTTCTCCCCCGCTGGTCTTCCCCTCCCCCCCTCACAGCCTTGTTCTCCCCCGTAGGTCTCCCCCCCCCTCACAGCCTTGGTCTCCCCCCCCCCTTCACAGCCTTGTTCTCCCCCGCAAGTCCCCCCCCGTCACAGCCTTGTTCTCCCCCGCAGGTCTCCCCCCCCCTCACAGCCTTGTTCTCCCCCCCTCCCCCCCTCACAGCCTTGTTCTCCCCCGCAGGTCTCCCCCCCCTCCCTTACAGCCTTGTTCTCCCCCGCAGGTCCCCCCACCTCACAGCCTTGGTCTCCCCCCCCCCCCCTTTACAGCCTTGTTCTCCCCCGCAGGTCTTCCCCCCCCCCCCCTCACAGCCTTGTTCTCCCCCCCCCTTCACAGCCTTGTTATCCCCCGCAGGTCGTCGTCCCCCCTCACAGCCTTGGTCTCCCCCCCCCCCTTTACAGCCTTGTTCTCCCCTGCAGGTCTCCCCCCCCCCCCCCCCACTCACAGCCTTGTTCTCCCCCGCAGTGCTCTCCCCCCCCCCCCTTCACAGCCTTGTTCTCCCCCGCAGGTCACCCCCCCCCCCTCACAGCCTTGTTCTCCCCCCCTTCACAGCCTTGTTCTTCCCTGCAGGTCCCCCCCCCCCCCTCACAGCCTTGGTCTCCCTCCCCCCTTTACAGCCTTGTTTTCCCCCGCAGGTCCCCCCCCCCCCACTCACAGCCTTGTTCTCCCCCGCAGGTGTGCCCCCGACTATGTTTTCAGGATGAAGCGGCGACTGGACGAGCCTGAGTCGGCCGCATACCCGCCCCAGCCTCGCCGCCTCACCGAGGCGTTCTCCCACCAGCACCGCGTCCTTGCCCCGGCCCCGCCCGCTTATGAACCTCCGTCCGACCCCATGCAGCCCGCCGCGGGCATCCAGTACTCTGTGACCCCCAGCTACCAGGTATAGCCAGCGCCGCGGAGGGGGGGGGTGGGCGTGAAGCCAGCGCCGCGGAGGGGGGGGGTGGGCGTAAAGCCAGCGCCGCGGGGGGGAGGGGGCGCATGTAAAGCCAGCGCTGCGGGGGGGAGGGGGAGGGGGTGGGCGTGAAGCCAGCGCCGCAGGGGGGAGGGGGGCGGGCGTAAAGCCAGCGCCGCGGGGGGGAGGGGGCGGGCGTAAAGCCAGCGCCGCGGGGGGGAGGGGGCGGGCGTAAAGCCAGCGCCGCGGGGGGGAGGGGGCGGGCGTAAAGCCAGCGCCGCGGGGGGGAGGGGGCGGGCGTAAAGCCAGCGCCGGGGGGGGGGGAGGGGGCGTGCGTGAAGCCAGCGGCGCGAGGGGGGCGGGCGTAAAGCCAGCGCCGCGAGGGGGGGGGCGGGCGTAAAGCCAGCGCTGGGGGGGGCGGGCGGGCGTAAAGGCAGCGCCGGCGGGGGGGGGCGGGCGTAAAGGCAGCGTGGGGGCGTTAAGCCAGCGCCACTGGGGGAGGGCGGGGCGGGCGTAAAGCCAGCGCCGTGGGGGGGAGGGGGGAGGCGTAAAGCCAGCGCCGCGGGGGGGGGGGGGGGGGAGGGGGCGGGCGTAAAGCCAGCGCCGTGGGGGGGGGGAGGGGGCGGGCGTAAAGCCAGCGCCGCGGGGGGGAGGGGGCGTAAAGCCAGCGCCGTGGGGGGGGGGGAGGGGGCGGGCGTAAAGCCAGCGCCGCGGGGGGGGAGGGGGCGTAAAGCCAGTGCCGGGGGAGGGGGCGTAAAGCCAGCGCCGCGGGGGGGAGGGGGCGTAAAGCCAGCGCCACGGGGGGGGGGAGGGGCGTAAAGCCAGCGCCGCGGGGAGGGGGGGCGTGAAGCCAGCGCCGGCGGGGGGGGGGGCGTAAAGGCAGCGCCGCGGGGGGGGGGGGGGGAAGGGGGCGTGAAGCCAGCGCCGGCGGGGGGGGGGCGTAAAGGCAGCGGGGGGGGCGTAAAGGCAGCGGGGGGGGCGTAAAGGCAGCGGGGGGGGCGTAAAGCCAGCGCCGCGGGGGGGGCGTAAAGCCAGCGCCGCGGGGGGGAGGGGGAGGCGTAAAGCCAGAGCCGCGTGGGAGAGGGGGAGGCGTAAAGCCAGAGCCGCGGGGGGGGGGGGCGGGCGTGAAGCCAGCGCCGGGGGCGGGCGTGAAGCCAGCGCGGCGGGGAGGGGGCGGGCGTAAAGCCAGCGCCGCGGGGGGTGGGTGGGGTGGGGGGGGGGGGGGGGGGGCGGGCGTAAAGCCAGCGCCGCGGGGGGGGAGGGGGCGGGCGTAAAGCCAGCGCCGCGGGGGGGAGGGGGGGAGGCGTAAAGCCAGTGCCGGGGGGGGAGGCGTAAAGCCAGTGCCGGGGGGGGGGGGCGGGCGTGAAGCCAGCGCCGCGGAGGGGGAGGCGTAAAGCCAGAGCCGCGGGGGGGGAGGGGGGAGGCGTAAAGCCAGCGCCGCGGGGGGGGGAGGGGGGAGGCGTAAAGCCAGTGCCGGGGGGGGGGCGGGCGTGAAGCCAGCGCCGCGGAGGGGGGAGGCGTAAAGCCAGCGCCGCGAGGGGGGGGGTCGGGCGTAAAGCCAGCGCTGGGGGGGGCGGGCGTAAAGCCAGCGCCGGGGTGGGAGGGGGGGGGGCGTAAAGCCAGTGCCGGGGGTGGGAGGGGGCGGGCGTAAAGCCAGCGTCGGGGGCGGGAGGGGGCGGGCGTGAAGCCAGCGCCGCGGAGGGGGGGGGTCGGACGTAAAGCCAGCGCCGCGAGGGGGGGGTCGGGCGTAAAGCCAGCGCTGGGGGGGGCAGCGTAAAGCCGGGGGAGCGGGGGGGGGGCGTTAAAGCCAGCGCCGCTGGGGAAGGGGGGGCGGGCGTAAAGCCAGCGCCGCGGGGGGGAGGGCGTAAAGCCAGTGCCGGGGGGGGGGCGGGCGTAAAGGCAGCGTGGGGCGTTAAGCCAGCGCCGCTGGGGGAGGGGGGGGGCGGTCGTAAAGCCAGCGCCACGGGGGGGGAGAAGGCGGGCGTAAAGCCAGCGCCGTGGGGGGGAGGGGTTGAGCGTGAAGCCAGCGCCGCGGGGGGGAGGGGGCGGGGCGTGAAGCCAGAGCCGCAGGGGGGGGGGGGGCGTAAAGCCAGTGCCGGGGGGGGGGGGGGCGTGAAGCCAGCGCCGCGGGGGGGAGGGGGGAGGGGGGAGGCGTAAAGCCAGAGCCGCGGGGGGGGGAGGCGTAAAGCCAGTGCCGGGGGGGGGGGGCGGGCGTGAAGCCAGCGCCGCGGGGGGGAGGGGACAGGCGTAGCACCGCGGGCGGGCGTAGCGCCGCGGGCGGGAGGGGGCGGGCGTGAAGTCAGCGCCGCGGGGGGGGGGGGAGGCTAAAAGCCAGCGGGGGGGAGGGGGCGGGCGTAAAGCCAGCGCCGGGGGGGGAGGGGGCGGGCGTAAAGCCAGCGCCGCGAGGGGGGGGGGCGGGCGTAAAGCCAGCGCTGGGGGGGGCGGGCGGGCGTGAAGCCAGCGCCTCGGGGGGGAGGGGGCGGGCGTGAAGCCAGCGCCGCGGGGGGGAGGGGGCGGGCGTAAAGCCAGTGCCGGGGGGGGGGGAGGCGTAAAGCCAGTGCCGGGGGGGGGAGGCGTAAAGCCAGTGCCGGGGGGGGGGAGGCGTTAAACCAGTGCCGGGGGGGGGGGAGGCGTAAAGCCAGTGCCGCGGGGGGGAGGGGGCGTAAAGCCAGCGCCGCGGGGGGGGGGGGGGGCGTAAAGCCAGCACCGGGGGGGGGGGTGTAAAGCCAGCGCCGCGGGGGGGAGGGGGGAAGGGGGGCGTGAAGCCAGCGCCGGCGGGGGGGGGGGGGCGTAAAGACAGCACCGGGGGGGGGGCGTAAAGCCAGCGCCGCGGGGGGGGGGGAAGGGCGCGTGAAGCCAGCGCCGCGGGGGGGGGGCGTAAAGGCAGCGGGGGGGGGGCGTAAAGACAGCACCGGGGGGGGGCGTAAAGCCAGCGCCGCGGGGGGGGAGGGGGCGGGCGTGAAGCCAGCGCCGCGGGGGGGGGGAGGGGGGCGGGCATGAAGCCAGCGCCGCGGGGGGGGGAGGGGGCGGGCATGAAGCCAGCGCCGGGGGGGGGGGGCGTAAAGACAGAGGCGCGGTGGGCCGTTAAGCCAGCGCCGCTGGGGGAGGGGGGGGGCGTATAGCCAGCGCCGGGAGGGGGCGGTTCATAAAGCCAGCACCACGGGTGGAGGGGGAGGCGTAAAGCCAGCGCCGCGGGGGGGGGGGGGCGTTAAGCCAGCGCCGTGGGGGTGAGGGGGCGGGCGTAAAGCCAGCGCCGTGGGGGGGGGGGAGCCGTAAAGCCAGCGCCGAGGGGGGAGGGGGCGGGCGTGAAGCCAGCGCCGCGGGGGGGGAGGGGGCGGGCGTAAAGCCAGTGCCGGGGGGGGGGGGGGGGCATAAAGCCAGCGCCGTGGGGGGGGGGGGGGCGTAAAGCCAGCGCCGCGGGGGGAAAGGGGGCGTGAAGCCAGCGCCGCGGGGGGGAAGGGGGCGTGAAGCCAGCGCCGGCGGGGGGGGCGTAAAGGCAGCGGGGGGGGGGCGTAAAGACAGCACCGGGGGGGGGGGGCGTAAAGCCAGCGCCGCGGGGGGAGGGGGCGGGCGTGAAGCCAGCGCCGCGGGGGGGGAGGGGGCGGGCATGAAGCCAGCGCCGGGGGGGGGGGCGTAAAGACAGAGGCTCGGGGGGCCGTTAAGCCAGCGCCGCTGGGGGAGGGGGGGGCGTATAGCCAGCGCCGGGAGGGGGCGGTTCATAAAGCCAGCACCACGGGTGGAGGGGGAGGCGTAAAGCCAGCGCCGCGGGGGGGAGGGGGGGGCGTGAAGCCAGCGCCGGCGGGGGGGGGCGTAAAGGCAGCGCCGCGGGGGGGGGGGGAAGGGGGCGTGAAGCCAGCGCCGGCGGGGGGGGGGCGTAAAGGCAGCGGGGGGGGGCGTAAAGGCAGCGGGGGGGGCGTAAAGGCAGCGGGGGGGGCGTAAAGCCAGCGCCGCGGGGGGGGCGTAAAGCCAGCGCCGCGGGGGGGAGGGGGGAGGCGTAAAGCCAGAGCCGCGTGGGAGAGGGGGAGGCGTAAAGCCAGAGCCGCGGGGGGGGGGGCGGGCGTGAAGCCAGCGCCGGGGGCGGGCGTGAAGCCAGCGCGGCGGGGAGGGGGCGGGCGTAAAGCCAGCGCCGCGGGGGGTGGGGGGGGGCGTAAAGCCAGCGCCGCGGGGGGGAGGGGGCGGGCGTAAAGCCAGTGCCGCGGGGGGGAGGGGGGAGGCGTAAAGCCAGTGCCGGGGGGGAGGCGTAAAGCCAGTGCCGGGGGGGGGCGGGCGTGAAGCCAGCGCCGCGGAGGGGGAGGCGTAAAGCCAGCGCCGCGGGGGGGGAGGGGGGAGGCGTAAAGCCAGCGCCGCGGGGGGGGAGGGGGGAGGGGGGAGGCGTAAAGCCAGTGCCGGGGGGGGGGCGGGCGTGAAGCCAGCGCCGCGGAGGGGGAGGCGTAAAGCCAGCGCCGCGAGGGGGGGGTCGGGCGTAAAGCCAGCGCTGGGGGGGGCGGGCGTAAAGCCAGCGTCGGAGGTGGGAGGGGGGCGGGCGTGAAGCCAGCGCCGCGGAGGGGGGGGGTCGGGCGTAAAGCCAGCGCCGCGAGGGGGGGGGTCGGGCGTAAAGCCAGCGCTGGGGGGGGCAGCGTAAAGCCGGGGGAGCGGGGGGGGGGGCGTTAAGCCAGCGCCGCTGGGGAAGGGGGGGGCGGGCGTAAAGCCAGCGCCGCGGGGGGGGAGGGGGCGGGCGTAAAGCCAGTGCCGGGGGGGGGGGCGGGCGTAAAGGCAGCGCCGTGGGGGGGAGGGGTTGAGCGTGAAGCCAGCGCGCGGGGGGGAGGGGGCGGGCGTAAAGCCAGCGCCGTGGGGGGGAGGGGTTGAGCGTGAAGCCAGCGCCGCGGGGGGGAGGGGGGCGGGCGTGAAGCCAGAGCCGCAGGGGGGGGGGGGGGGGGGCGTAAAGCCAGTGCCGGGGGGGGGGGCGTGAAGCCAGCGCCGCGGGGGGGGAGGGGGGAGGGGGGAGGCGTAAAGCCAGAGCCGCGGGGGGGGGAGGCGTAAAGCCAGTGCCGGGGGGGGGGGGCGGGCGTGAAGCCAGCGCCGCGGGGGGGGAGGGGACAGGCGTAGCACCGCGGGCGGGCGTAGCGCCGCGGGCGGGAGGGGGCGGGCGTGAAGTCAGCGCCGCGGGGGGGGGGGGGGGCTAAAAGCCAGCGGGGGGGAGGGGGCGGGCGTAAAGCCAGCGCCGGGGGGGGAGGGGGCGGGCGTAAAGCCAGCGCCGCGAGGGGGGGGGGCGGGCGTAAAGCCAGCGCTGGGGGGGGGCGGGCGGGCGTGAAGCCAGCGCCTCGGGGGGGAGGGGGCGGGCGTGAAGCCAGCGCCGCGGGGGGGAGGGGGCGGGCGTAAAGCCAGTGCCGGGGGGGGGGGAGGCGTAAAGCCAGTGCCGGGGGGGGGGGAGGCGTAAAGCCAGTGCCGGGGGGGGGGGAGGCGTTAAACCAGTGCCGGGGGGGGGGAGGCGTTAAACCAGTGCCGGGGGGGGGGAGGCGTAAAGCCAGTGCCGCGGGGGGGAGGGGGCGTAAAGCCAGCGCCGCGGGGGGGGGGGGGGGCGTAAAGCCAGCACCGGGGGGGGGGGTGTAAAGCCAGCGCCGCGGGGGGGAGGGGGGGAAGGGGGCGTGAAGCCAGCGCCGGCGGGGGGGGGGGGGCGTAAAGCCAGCGCCGCGGGGGGGGGGGAAGGGGGCGTGAAGCCAGCGCCGCGGGGGGGGGGCGTAAAGGCAGCGGGGGGGGGGCGTAAAGCCAGCGCCGCGGGGGGGAGGGGGGCGGGCGTGAAGCCAGCGCCGCGGGGGGGGGAGGGGGCGGGCATGAAGCCAGCGCCGGGGGGGGGGCGTAAAGACAGAGGCGCGGTGGGCCGTTAAGCCAGCGCCGCTGGGGGAGGGGGGGGGGCGTATAGCCAGCGCCGGGAGGGGGCGGTTCATAAAGCCAGCACCACGGGTGGAGGGGGAGGCGTAAAGCCAGCGCCGCGGGGGGGGGGGCGTAAAGCCAGCGCCGTGGGGGGGGGAGGCGTAAAGCCAGCGCCGAGGGGGGAGGGGGCGGGCGTGAAGCCAGCGCCGCGGGGGGGAGGGGGCGGGCGTAAAGCCAGTGCCGGGGGGGGGGGGGGGGGGCATAAAGCCAGCGCCGTGGGGGGGGGGGGGGCGTAAAGCCAGCGCCGCGGGGGGGGGAGGGGGCGGGCGTGAAGCCAGAGCCGCAGGGGGGGGGGGGGGCGTAAAGCCAGTGCCGGGGGGGGGGGGCGTGAAGCCAGCGCCGCGGGGGGGAGGGGGGAGGGGGGGAGGCGTAAAGCCAGAGCCGCGGGGGGGGAGGCGTAAAGCCAGTGCCGGGGGGGGGGGGGCGGGCGTGAAGCCAGCGCCGCGGGGGGGAGGGGACAGGCGTAGCACCGCGGGCGGGCGTAGCGCCGCGGGCGGGAGGGGGCGGGCGTGAAGTCAGCGCCGCGGGGGGGGGGGGGGGGGCTAAAAGCCAGCGGGGGGGAGGGGGGCGGGCGTAAAGCCAGCGCCGGGGGGGGGAGGGGGCGGGCGTAAAGCCAGCGCCGCGAGGGGGGGGGGCGGCCGTAAAGCCAGCGCTGGGGGGGGGCGGGCGGGCGTGAAGCCAGCGCCTCGGGGGGGAGGGGGCGGGCGTGAAGCCAGCGCCGCGGGGGGGAGGGGGCGGGCGTAAAGCCAGTGCCGGGGGGGGGGGAGGCGTAAAGCCAGTGCCGGGGGGGGGAGGCGTAAAGCCAGTGCCGGGGGGGGGGAGGCGTTAAACCAGTGCCGGGGGGGGGAGGCGTTAAACCAGTGCCGGGGGGGGGGAGGCGTAAAGCCAGTGCCGCGGGGGGGAGGGGGCGTAAAGCCAGCGCCGCGGGGGGGGGGGGGCGTAAAGCCAGCACCGGGGGGGGGGGGTGTAAAGCCAGCGCCGCGGGGGGGAGGGGGGAAGGGGGCGTGAAGCCAGCGCCGGCGGGGGGGGGGGGCGTAAAGCCAGCGCCGCGGGGGGGGGGAAGGGGGCGTGAAGCCAGCGCCGCGGGGGGGGGGCGTAAAGGCAGCGGGGGGGGGCGTAAAGCCAGCGCCGCGAGGGGGCGGGCGTGAAGCCAGCGCCGCGGGGGGGGGGAGGGGGCGGGCATGAAGCCAGCGCCGGGGGGGGGGGCGTAAAGACAGAGGCGCGGTGGGCCGTTAAGCCAGCGCCGCTGGGGGAGGGGGGGGGCGTATAGCCAGCGCCGGGAGGGGGCGGTTCATAAAGCCAGCACCACGGGTGGAGGGGGAGGCGTAAAGCCAGCGCCGCGGGGGGGGGGCGTAAAGCCAGCGCCGTGGGGGGGGGGAGGCGTAAAGCCAGCGCCGAGGGGGGAGGGGGCGGGCGTGAAGCCAGCGCCGCGGGGGGGAGGGA